>NC_092373.1:44974162-45274162 GCF_030028105.1 Mobula birostris | reverse complement strand
CCCAGCAGGCTAGATCTAATGATATAGTTTGCAATAACAATTGTGATTAGTTATTGTAACTTATCATAATACTGTTTGGTAAATCTATTTCTATTAAATACAACATTGTAAATTTGTATCGTGGATCTGCCATGTTATGTACCAGAAACACTTGGTGTTCGAGTATTTTTAAACTATTGAGCATTCTGCTGATAGAAGTTTACACTGATCTTAAGCTTTTCCTTAAACCTATGTGAATGTGGGTGCACATATTTTTAATGGCTGCTGCTAAAAACAATATAGATGTATTCATATAGCAAACCCAGTATAACCACATGAAGAAGAATAGATTGATCTCAAAGAAGGTGACTGGAAAATTCTTTTGCACACCTTTTTTATAAAATGATTGAAAAATAGTCCATACAATGTAGCATTTAAAGTTTTGATTAAGTTGTTTTAATGTCAAATTTAGGAGTTGTGCTTTTAGTCAAGGTGTGCATTGGAGCAGACATTTTAAAGGTTTGGTTTATGTATGTGTTTACATTTTGCTGACTTTTTACAGGTGAAAGTTTGTATAATGAAGTCAAAGGAGTCTCTGATCTACTTCTGTTGTTAGGTGTGTAAATCCCTTTTGTTGTCATTTAACCTGTCAACTTAGTTTAAAAAATAACCCTGATATCATTTACCTTAATTGGAATACCATGCATTGAAGGCCATTTTTGTTTTATTGGCTACTAAAACTGATTACTAAAAGTTTCATTTGTTAATACTGGCACTGATAAAAGTTTCTCTTAGGGTAGTTATAGGTCATTTGGCACATATTACAGTTAAAAATCACTTTTGAATCTTTGCACATTAAATTGTGAAATTTAGCCTTTATCTTCTCCATGAAGTGCCATCAGAGAGGAAAGAAAACCTGCAAAATTCTATTAATTAATGAGGTTTTACTGCACTTAACAACAGTTATTTTATTGTTTCCTTCTTATAAGAGATATGTTTTTCAAACACAGTGTGTGCTATAAATCCTTGACATGAACATTACTTCTAAACTGACTGAAAGTTTAATGACTCAGAAATTTACCTCCTTTGACTTCAACAAAAAAAAATGGAATGTTTTATTTGGCATTAAACATAGTAATTTATTCATATTAAGCTCATTCATGATCCAATTGTCATCTGCTTTTACAGTGTAAAAATATTTACTCCTGTTTTGGTGTAGACATATAAGTTTGTTTCAGAAAGAAAAATTAGAATACAAATAGAGCAGAGAGGGATTAACCAAGGGAATAAGGACTGTACCTGTGCATAACCTTGTCTCAAAACTATGTAGCAAAGACACCAAATTACTAACATGATTAAACATCATTACGTTTATAATAGGGGTCTATATATAAATAAATTATTGTTTTGCACGGAATTCCATTTTGTAATGAAAAATTGCCTGCCTGTGTTATTCACAAATCCAATCAGGGTAATTGCCCATTTCACATATTTTTGCATTAGTACATTGATGGAAAGGACCATGGACTAATCAAATGTACATGAGCAGTAGATGGGTAATTGATCACTAAAGTTCAATTTGGGTTGCATTCATCTCCAGGAATCATTATAGCCCAGGTCTAATTATGGATAAGAAAGCTGAATTTCAGAGGTGAGTCATCAAGGCAGAACGTGGGATCAAGGGTCCCCAGGAGAATTCCAGTTAACTGGGAATTGGAAAGAAACTAGTTGCTCTTTGTACATTCAAATATAATCATAACTGCTGAAAGCTAGCTGTCTCAGATTTAGAAAGGATTTTCTCAGTTCCCTGCGCAGCCATCTTAAGTTGCTTCATCAATTACCTTTCCTTCATCACGTCCAGAAGTGTGGATATTTGCAACACTTAGTTCTATTTCCAAATCTCCTGCAGTAAGCGGACGTCTGCAATGAGACCTAGACAATCTTCAAGCTTCAGCTAGTAAGTAATAAGCTAGTAAGTGGCAAGTAATATTCATGTCACTTAAATGCCACCTTACCCAGATACAAGATAGAGACCAACTCTTCTCGAGAGTCTAACCACCTTCCTTTGATATTCATTGACATTCTCATTATTAAATCCCCTAATTAGCAATATCTAAGAGATCAGCAATGGTCCGTAATTTAACTGAATTCACCACTTAAATACTGTGGCAGCTAGAGTTAGTCAGCAGCTGTGTATTCTGTGACATGGGGCCTCAAGTTAGGACTGTAGTAGAATATGTTTAACTTGTCTGTTTGAGTACAGCTATATCAAAATGAAAAGAGTGTGCTTCATTGGTACCCAGCTATCTATTTGAAACATTCACTTACTCCACCACCTGGTGCACAGTGCACAGGTGGCGCTCACAATCAGTTCTTCAACACCATCTCCAAAACCACCAAAGTTCCAAGAGAAACAAAGATGTGAACACACCGAAGCTTACAAATTCTATCAAAAACACTGATGTCCCAGATTTGCTCTCAACATCCTAACGGGTTTTTTGGAAACTAAATTAGTTCTTTTTTTTGACTGTTCCAGATTCTACAGAAAATTCTACTGCTATGAAAGCATCCGATTCTCAAGGGTTCGACAGTAATGGGAAGCAATATAAAAAGGCAAGTTTGGAATAAATTAGTGCATTAAGCTACTTACTTCAATGTACGTTTGTAGATAATTGAAGCTTGAATTTGGGTTATATTAAGTAATAAAGGATTGATTGAAACAAATTGAAAATTATTGATGCTTCAAATTGCCAATTTTTAAATTTTATTATAATTGTAGAAGATGTGTTGGTAATAGAACTCTTACTCAACCTGAATTGTTTTATCTATTTCCGTGAAGTATTTCTGTTTTAGGTATATGTGGAACTTTTCTGGGGATGGGGAAGATTGTCTCACCAACAGTGTACAGTATGAAGAAACGCTGTAATTCTGTAAATTAATTTTACTCCTTTACTTTTGCCACATAGACAACCAGTTCACACAATGAAGTTAATCCTGTTTTGAGAAATAAATTAAGAAATAAACTGTTTAGATACTAAATTGAAATACATATCTGATTGGGATGTGGATATTTTTGTGCAATGATTGAAATATATTGGTATTCAACCACATTTACCTGTGCTAAACGTACCTTCATTTATTTTGATGATAATTAATAAGTTTAAGGTGGTCCACTTATGCTGATAAAAGACCGTAATAAGATATAGGAGCAGAATTATGTCATTTGGCCTATTGCATCTGCTCTGCCATTCCATCATGGCTGATTATTATCCCTCTCAACCCCAGTCTCCTGTCTTCCCTCTAATCTTTGATGCCCTAATAAAGAAACTATCAGCCTCTGCTTTAATATACTCAATGACTTGGCCTCTAGAGCCAACCGTGGCAATGAATTCCATAGATTCACCACCCTCTGGCTAACGAAATTCCTCTTTATCTCTGTATTAAATAGCTGTCCCACTATTCTGAGGTTGTGCCCTCTGGTCCTAGACTCATCCACAATAGGAAGCATCCTGTCCACATCCACACTGTCTAGACATTTTAGTATTCGATAAGCTTGAATGAGATTTCCCCCCTCATTCTTCTAAACTGCAGGGAGTACAGGCCTAGAGCTAGTCAACGCTCCACATTAACCCTTACATTTCCAGAATCATTCCTGTGAACTGTCTGTGAACCCTCTCAATGCCAGCACAAAAGGCAACAGGGTGCTTAGCAATGTCCAAATTCATGGCTGGAAAATGCAGCTCAGAGGGTTAGAAATTGGTTGGATTGGGAAATTGTGAGAATAGTATTGAAAACAAAATGAATATAGTACTGAGAGGTGAGAAGATTCAGAGCTACATTAACTACGCAAAATGAGGATCACTCTTGGAGACAAAAGCCATTAAATGTATGGTATAATGTAATGGTTAACTCTCATTAGAAAATTTTATAATTGCTTTCAGAACTCTTGATTTACTGTATGTTTATTGGAAAGAGAATTTTGCAATATGTTAGAAAACAGTGTAGCTACTTTTTTTTTTACGTTTGCGGCAGTTATATTTGTTCTGCAGTCATAATGACATCTGTGTAAGTGATGGTGTAGTCCAAGATCATTGGTGTTTTTATTATACAGATGTTATTTAAATTATGCATCATTTAAGGACTGGAATACTTTGGATTACATGACTTTCAGTGACTGTTTTAACTTGTGCCTATATTACAAACAGGTTTTGCTGAACTCATTTGCTCCTTATTCATGGTGCCAAATGCAGCAGTCCTCTATTCATTAAGCAGTACATACTTTCCTAGTCGTTTTATGTGTTCATTTGTCTTTTATGTTGTGTTTTATGTTTTTTTTTTAATTTTCCTCCCTGCTTCCTTTTGCCCATTGAAAACTCATGGCAGGGTGTGCTTGGGGAACTGATTCTAATCCAGCAGCAAATCCAGGAGCATGAAGAAGCAGCACGCAGGGTCGCCGAACAATTAAGCTCTGGCTCCTCCCAACAGAAACGAAAGGTGATAGATTGAACTATCCTTTCAGATAACCCAGACATGGTTGCTTGGCACTGGCTTTGTTCAAGGGTGTTGTACATATTTGAATTGCTCATGGTGTTACACATTAAAGGAAATACTATGATTGCTTATTCAAAGTTGAAACATTTGCAGACATTGGAAATGAGTTATAAATATATGCAAACAATTCTAACTATTTTGGATTTTCAGGAATTGTATGCATAAAATTTATCATCAATATCACTAATTATATGTACTTGATTATTCTTTCCAGATAGGTCCCTTTTTGATTGACATGATAGTGAATGTGTGGATGAAGTTTATCTGCTAGATTTGAAATGGCACAGAAGTTGCAACTGATATCAAAAATGAGAAATTAATGTTTTTTTGGATAATATATTGTAATGCTTCATGGTGTTTTATGTGCAGGCCATTTATCTTTGGGACAAAATTGGGAGAAAATTATTTCTAACCACAGTTTAGGTTTTTTTTAATTAGTAACTTGTCTTCCTTTCTAAAGGGTGTCCATTTGTTAAATTAGTTTGCATTTATATAAACTAAAATAAATAGAAGAGTATTTCAGTAAGGATTAAAAGCTGTTGCATAGGTGAAGAGTGTAACACATGAGCTGCTCCATCTTGACAAGCTAGACCAAATTTCTGAGCTGCAGATTCTCAGAAATTTAACCATCATGCATCTTAAATCTTAGATAATATTTACAATCTTATATGTACACTTATAGATGATTTGCATAATTAAATAGTGAAATTTTATCTTGTAAAATGGGGATATTGACCACAGCAGTAAGAGGCCATTTGTTGTCAAGTAGCTTTGAGAGATCTTTTAACATGTGTGGGTTTGTGCAGAGTGCTGGAACAAGGAGATTAATATAACTTCCTATTCCTGTTGTTGTGGAATTCTTTAAAAGCAGTTTAAAGCATCTGAAAGTCTTAGGTTGGTGTGTCGGGAAGTGAAAGATAATTTTTAGTAGTGCATGGATTTCTTTAAAGGTGTATATGTTGCGCACAGACTGGTAATCTGAACTAATTTCTTACTCTCTCCTAATCTACAGTTTCAGTAGGCATTCAAATAAATATGCATGTGTTGTGCCTATTGAATAACTTATAAATAATTAGTATCAGTTCATTCCTAGCAGAATGTTAATTTTTAGTTTTGTACTTAAAATTTCAGTGTCTTGTGTTTTATCCTTTTTCTGTCATATCCTTACATCATATTGTAAAGAATAATTTGTATGCTTAGTGATAATAATATTCAAGCTTAATATGAAATTGAAATGGTCTTAGACTTCAATTTTCAAAACACACACATTATCCTATATAACAAGATATTAGAATATGACAAAAAAAGGACATAACTATCCAGCTGGCAAATATACAGTCTCTGGAAAATAAAAATGAAGACAAAGCAAGATTGCTGTGCCAGAGAGATATCAGGGACTGCTGTGTACTTTCTTTAACGGAAATGTGGCTCACATCTGCAATTTCAGATGCAATGTTGCAGCCTGAAGGCTTCACATTCTCCGCAAAGACAGGACAGCTCGATCTTTTAAAGGCAAAGGAGGTGGAGCATGCTTTATGATTAACTCATTGTTGTGCACAAACTTGGCAGTTCTGTCTCATTCTTACTCTCCCAACCAAACACTTAGAGTCAAATGTCCATTTTATGTATCGAGGGAGTTTCCCGCCATCATCCTAGTAGTGGTGTACATTCCACCTCAAATCAAATGAAGTTTAATTGTCATTCAAAGCATATGTGGATACAGCCAAATGAGACAGCGTGACTCTGGGGCCAAGGTGCAAAAACATATATGCGCATTCAAAATAACAAGAAAGGAAAAAAAAAGAACAGCATCACAGAAGGAAATAAATTTTTAGACCAAGTTCCTG
The DNA here is from genome assembly GCF_030028105.1 of Mobula birostris. Lineage (NCBI taxonomy): Eukaryota > Metazoa > Chordata > Chondrichthyes > Myliobatiformes > Myliobatidae > Mobula > Mobula birostris. The sequence goes on along the minus strand of NC_092373.1, from coordinate 45,267,785 downwards.
AGAAACAAATCCTGCAGATTGATGGTTCTTGTCAGTCCAGCCTGTAATTCCACCAATCCACTACTGGAGGGCAGCACGGGCAGGATTCCACTCTACAATGCAAGCCCGAGCATTGAGGCATAGACCTAGTTACAACTGAGGCACACTGATGCCTCGCCACCATACAAGGGAAGCAGGCCTACGGCAATCAATGTCCACTTAGTCTTGCGGTTGCAAAAGAAATGTCCCAGACAGGCAGGCACAATAGAAGTTAAGGAATGTAATCAGTAGGCATGAAACTGCTGTCTCTGGGGTCTTCCCTATCATTGTGACAGATTTCAAACTGTCCAGCTTGAAGAATTTACTGAACTACTACCACCAACATATCACCTGTGGAGCCAACACACTTGACCACTGAATCACCACCATCAAGGATGTTTACCGTCCCACCCCACACCCATACTTTGGAAAGTCCCATCACCTGGCTGTACTTCTATTCCCGATATTTAGGCAGAGACTTTAAAAAACTGCAGCACCAGTGCTGAAGACCAAGAATGTCAAGGGAGGTGGAGGAGAGCTTACAGGAATGTTTTGAGTCAGTGGGCTGGATACTCTTCACAGATTCTTCTTAGAGAGTCTGAATGAATACACCACAGTTGGCACTGACTTCATCCAGACATATGTAGATAAGAATGTGCCTTTGAAAACCTACCAGACATACTCGAACCAAAAGCCATTGATGAACCAGGAGATACTTGTATAGTTTTGGATCATCAGTATTGAATCTGTGATTCAACACCAGTGATCCAAACTATACAAGAAAACCAGGTACGACCTGCATTTTGAAAGTGATAATACAATTCTGATTGAGGTTAGAGACGTTTCAGATGTATGCCAGCTCTGGCAGGGTTTGAAAGTCATTACACCCTATCCTCATTATATGCGTCTTCAGACAATGTGGATTCACAGTTATGCGAGGAACCTATTTCTACCAACTTCTCCTTATATGCGTCCAAAACTCGCGGTTATGCGAGGAGCACTGCTTTCCCGTCAATACAAGTCATGTACGCATGCCTCACAGTCCCACTCCCGCCAGTCTCGCATTGGTTTTGGCAATGTATGGATGTGTGATCTTGCGCTCTTAAACTTTTGTTGTTTTTACCTACGATGCAGTGATTTTGTGCTTGAAATATTTAGCTATGCCTCCTAAGTGTCTGATATCAAGTCCTGGGCCATCAGTCAAGTGGCAGAGAACTGTCTTAACACTTGAAAGAAAATTGGAAATTATAAACAGGGCAGCGTCAGGTGAAGGTAACACAGCTCTGGGATGCTACCCTGTGCAGTTGCAGGCTATGATAGCTGAGTTAGGCATCACACCAAAGCAGGTGTTTAATGCAGACGAGACCGGGCTTTTTTGGAAGCGTATGCTGAAACGCTTTTACATGAGTATGGATGAAAAAACTGCGTCAGGTTTCCAGGCAGCAAAGGATAGATGACTTTGTTTATCTGTTCCAGTGCCGAAGGAGACTGTAAAATGAAGCCTCTCTTAGTTTACCATTCACTAAACTTCCGTGCTTTTAAGGGTTTGAGTACGAAGCTTCTCCATGGAGCGTGGAAATCAATTTGGGTGGAGTGTGTGCACACCCTCAAGGGGTTTCCTGCCTTCACCGCAGCTGTCCAGGATTGTGTAGACCTGGGCGGTAAAATTGGTGGGGAAGGATTCTCAGATCTCGAGACTGCTGACGTAGTAGAGCTCCTGGATTCTCATGATGAAGAATTAAGTGTGGATGACCTTCTGCGTTTAACTCAGACTGAAGGTGATAACGATGAAAAAAGTGTGGAGTTGCAGGTGAAGGATTTTATGGTGAAGCAACTGGCAGAATTTTTTAAGGCTGCGGAACACTTGGCACAAATGGCAATGGACATGGACCCAAGTTTAGAAATGAGTCAGCATTTCAGTCGTTTTCCTGCAGTCAAGCCTTCTTCACTACAAGCAAATGTATGCTGAAAAACAAAATGCTGCGAAGCAAACAACCCTCACCACTTTCTTCAAACTGGAGTCATCTGCTGCTGGCAGTTCTGAGAGCTCTGTGAGTCTTCCTTCACCCCTTGCTGTCCTTTTCTCACCACTTTCTTCAAACCGGAGTCATCTACTGCCGGTAGTTCTGAGAGCTCTGTGAGTCTTCCTTCACCCCTTGCTGTCCTTGATGATCCTGACAACACACAACTATCCACCTCATCCATGTAAAGCTGCCTGACACCACTGCACAACCACTGATCTCCCGGAGCAAACACACCTGCCACTGTTGGTGAGTACTGTACACCCTAGTATGTTAACTTTCTATGATTTATTACATTGAATATTACCTTAATTTGATGAAATATAATACGAATGTTGCCTTGTGGTACTGCTTTTGTGTCATATTGGTATGAAAATGTGAATAAATTACAGATAAAACATATTTAGGAAGCCGTCCAGAATGCATCCCTATTTTCTCCATTTAAATAATTATTCACATTATGCATTTTCACATTATGCGTCGACTTTGAGGAACGTATCCCCTGCATATAACGAGGGTAGGGTGTACTTCCTACAAACTGAAATCTGTCATCCTGAATGGTTGTGACGCTTCACTTCCAGATGAGCTCAATGCCTTCTATGCACGCTTTGAATGAGAGCATAGAACTACACTTGTGCAAATCCCTGCAGGATTTGGTGACCCTGTGATCTCTATCTCTGAGGCCGAAGTCTGATCATCTTTCAAGAGGATTGAACTCTCGCAAGGGATCATGCCGTGATGGTGTACCTGGTAGGGTTCTGTAAAACCGTTTCAGCCAACTGGCAGGAATGTTCAGGAACATCTTCAATCTGTCACTGCTGCAGTTGGAGGTTCACACCCACTTGAAAAGAGCGACAATTGTACCATTGTCCAAAAAGAGCAGGGTGAGCTATTTCAAAGATTATTGCCCAAAGGCACTCACGTCTGCTGTGATGCAGTGCTTTGAGAGGTTGGTCCTGTCTATGCAAGGATCTGGACCTTTGTAATTTGCCTATCACCCCAATAGATCCGCAATGGATGCATCTCACTGGCTCCCCCTTTGGCCTTGGATCACCTGGACCTATGTCAGGCTGCTCTTTATAGATTACAGCTAAGTGTTCTACACAATCATATCTACAGTTCTAATGAATAAGCTCCAAAACCTGGGGCTCTGTATCTCCCTCCACAACTGGATCCTTGACATATCTTACTGGGAAGCCAGTCTGTACAGATCCAAAAAAAGTCTCCTCTCTGACAATCAACATGGACGCACCTCAAGAATACGTGCACAACTCACTGCTCTACTCTCTCTACACCCACAATTGTGTGGCTAGGCACAACACAAACATCAACTATAAATTTGCCAATGACAGAACTATTGTTGGCAGAATTTCAGATAGTGAAGAGGAGGCATACAGGAGCAAGATAGATCAGCTGGTTGAGTGGTATCACAACAACAACCTTGCACTCAACATCAGTAAGACCAAGGAACTGATTTTGAACTTCAGGACAGGGAACATATACCAGTCCTCATCACGCAATCAGCAGTGGAAAGAGTGAGCAGTTTCAAGTTCCTGAATACCAATATTTTTTAAGGATTTGGTACCCAGGGCCAAACATATCAATGCAACTACAAAGAATGCATGACAGTGGCTAGATTTCATTAGGAGTTTGAGGAGAATCAGTATGTCCCCAAAAATACTCGCAAACTCCAACAGATGTACCATGGAGAGCATTTTACTGATTGCATCACCATCTGGTATGGAGAGCCCACTGACCGGAATTGGAAAAAGATGCAGAAAATTGTAAACTCGGCCAGCTCCATCATGGACACTAGCCTCCCCTACATCGAGGACACCTTCAATAGGCGATGCCTCAAAAAGGCAGCATTCATCGTTAGGGAACCCATCATCCACGACCTGCTCACTTTTCATTGCTAATATCAAGGAGGAGGTACAGGAGCCTGAAGACATACACTCAACGTTTCAGGAACAGCTTCTTCCCTTTGCTAACAACAGGAATTCTGCAGATGCTGGAAATTCAAGCAACACACATCAAAGTTGCTGGTGAATGCAGCAGGCCAAGCAGCATCTGTAGGAAGAGGTGCAGTCGACGTTTCAGGCCGAGACCCTTTGTCAGGACTAACTTCCCTTTGCTATCAGATTTCTGAATGGTCAATGAACCCATGAAAATTACCTCACTATTTTTTCCTCTCTTTTTGCACTACTTATTTAAATTAATTTTTTAAATATTTCTTATTGTAATTTATAGACATTATTATGTATGGCAATGTACTGCTGCCGCAAAGCAACAAATTTCACAACATATGCCAGTAGTATAAACCTGATTCAGATTCTGATATAATTTAAGGATATAAAAGAGATTTGCAGCTTGTCCCCAGCTGTGAAGTTACTGTATCAAAATTAAATTCCTGTTATAAAATCTTCGCAGTCTTTATTACTATTAAAATCAGATGGGTTCTGTAGGTTATCCTTAATGTTCATTTTGTGCATGATGGCGGCATGAATATCTATGTTGATTATTTCTCAACTAATTATATACTAATAATTATTAATTACAACTTTCAATAACTGTATAATTTATTATTAGATACAAACTTCATTATAACCAACTGTAAGTACCTAATATCCTTATTGTTGGCCTTTGATCTTAGTGAAATCCAGGGAAGAGCTTGGGTCTGAAAATAATAGGTCTCTGATTAATTTTCAGTCTATTTATTTTATGTCAGTTCATTCGTTTTACAAAGAAATAAATGAGATTATAATATATAGTGGTTGTAGTAGAGTTTGAATTTAATTATAATGTCATTTATGTGAAATTTTACCAAGTTTGTGATTTGATGTAACTGCACCTGAATCTAGAATGTTATATGAAAAGAGTAATTTCATTGACTGTTAAGTTATTTCCAAGCAGTCAAATTTCTAGCTTAATTTTACTATAATGTAATAATCTTTTTCAACATTTCATTTCCTTCTCTTTTTGTTCAGATATCAGACAAGGACAAAGCTGAACAACTGCAAGAAGAGCTTCTGCGCACTCAGGTCAGGAAAATGAATGCATCCTAGATGTCACTTGTGCTGTGAGCTTTAGATTTGGACAAAATGTAGGAAACCAAAACATGCCTTTTTATCTGATGTGATACTAAGTTCTGCCTCCAGTTATCCGACAGTATTGATACTGTCGGACTAGGTGAGAGTAAGAGTTCGGCGCGGACTAGAAGGGCTGAGATGGCCTGTTTCCGTGCTGTAATTGTTATGTGGTTATACTGCAGTTGTACCACCAACGGGATATACAGTGGTGCAGTGGCTTACCAAGACATTTTCAACCACACCGCAATTTGTGGCCTATGTCACCTAGAAAGACAAAGCAGCTAGTGCTGGGGAGCACAAGCACCAAGTAACAAGTTATTCTAACTTTGAAATAATATTGTCTTTCATTCATTGCCCTAGAACTACTAAACGGCACTGCATACAACTTACAGCCAGTAATAAACACATTGCACCATTGTTTTCTGAAGGACAAGAATACCAATGTCCCAATTAATGAATTAAACATAGAAACATAGAAAATAGGTGCAGGAGTAGGCCATTCGGCCCTTCGAGCCTGCACCGCCATTTATTATGATCATGGCTGATCATCCAACTCAGAACACCGCCCCAGCCTTCCCTCCATACCCCCTGACCCCCGTAGCCACAAGGGCCATATCTAACTCCCTCTTAAATATAGCCAATGAACTGGCCTCAACTGTTTCCTGTGGCAGAGAATTCCACAGATTCACCACTCTCTGTGTGAAGAAGTTTTTCCTAATCTCGGTCCTAAAAGGCTTCCCCTCTATCCTCAAACTGTGACCCCTCGTTCTGGACTTCCCCAACATCGGGAACAATCTTCCTGCATCTAGCCTGTCCAATCCCTTTAGGATCTTATACGTTTCAATCAGATCCCCCCTCAATCTTCTAAATTCCAACGAGTACAAGCCCAGTTCATCCAGTCTTTCTTCATATGAAAGTCCTGCCATCCCAGGAATCAATCTGTTGAACCTTCTCTGTACTCCCTCTATGGCAAGGATGTCTTTCCTCAGATTAGGGGACCAAAACTGCACACAATACTCCAGGTGTGGTCTCACCAAGGCCTTGTACAACTGCAGTAGTACCTCCCTGCTCCTGTACTCGAATCCTCTTGCTATGAATGCCAGCATACCATTCGCCTTTTTCACCATCTGTTGTACCTGCACGCCCACCTTCAATGACTGGTGTATAATGACACCCAGGTCTCGTTGCACCTCCCCTTTTCCTAATCGGCCACCATTCAGATAATAATCTGTTTTCCTATTTTTGCCACCAAAGTGGATAACTTCACATTTATCCACATTAAATTGCATCTGCCATGAATTTGCCCACTCACCCAACCTATCCAAGTCACCCTGCATCCTCTTAGCATCCTCCTCACAGCTAACACTGCCACCCAGCTTCGTAAAACAAGCTATTAAAATATTGAGAGCTCGGTTTCTTTTAAGCTTCACTGTATGCCATTTTAAATCAAATCTACAGACATTTAGAAACGAAGAACTCCTAGTTCTTTGAAATCTGCTCTGTCTTTAAGGATTTGTTGTTTTGATCATATGTTGCTTTAGATTATTGGTATTCTGAGCTTTTTAAAAAAAATCTATGGTACATCTTCCCTTTCTCTCTTGAGAATGCATACGATTAACCCTGATTATCCTGAATTCTGCAGTAACCTCTCACTTTTCCACTTCTCCACAAGTGCCTGTGCTGGATTTGGAATGATGATTTTGTCTCCCTTGTGACCCTGAGTAGCAGCAGAGTCTCAATCTTTAATAAATAAGTTGGCCAGAACAATAACTACACAGTTTACAATTCGTGAGGCTCTTCCCATCTTTAGCTTCTGCAGTTGTTGTAAATATCCCTGGCTCTGAAAAGCATTTAAAAATCCCTAAATGGCTAATAAATTTAAAACTGCGTTTTCACAATAAAGTCAACTAAAGCATTTTAGTTACTTTTAATTCTTTTAATTATTTAATAATTATTATTTAATAATAATTATTTTAGATGGCCTTACTTTAGCTTATAGTCATGCAGTACTCATTAAAATGAATGGACTTGCTGGCTTAATCCCTAGGCTAATTTAGCCAAAATTCCAAACACAAGTACCTCTCATAAATACTGAGCAACTTCTGTAAGGCCCTGGGATGTCCAGTGGTCGCATGCAGCCTAGAGATTGCTAGTGAAACTCCACCAACAATTTTTAGATATGGCAAGAGTCCTGATACCCACTGGTCTAGTGCTGAGAAATTGCAACTACTCAGTATTGAATTGTTGGCTTTTAACAACAAAATCCAGTCTTTTAAAGCTTAATATTAGAGGATAGTTAATGCCACAAAGCATAATGCCGAGAGAATTTCACAATTATTGAGAAAGTCATTTCAATGTACCAATGTTATATTTACAAACCTTAAGACAGCCAGAACAGTATCACTTTCAGGGACAAAATATTTCCATGAAATATCTATCACTATTGTTATATGATGGCATTACCTGCCCACATTATGAAAATGTTTCAGGTCACCGTTGACTGGACCAACCACATAAACATCGTCGACAAACATACAGACAAATATGGTGTATATACTTGCACTATGTGAATGAGTACTGAACTCACATTCATTGAAAGTGATTATTGCTCATCATTTTATTTATGGAAAATTGATTCAATTTGTGGCTTTGGAATGACATAAACTGTATTGTGTGTTTATGTCATTGTTCATTATCTTACAGTTATATAGTTACAAAAGAATGAACATGCTTTCAAATGAAATCTGACTTCATAAAGAAAAGCAATTATTATTTTCTTTTGCCATTTTCTTTTCCATAGTTAAAATACCAACGGATCCTTGAACGTCTAGAGAAAGAAAATAAAGAACTACGGAAACAAGTTCTTCAGAAAGATGATAAAGGCATTCATCAACGAAAAATGAAGGTGAAATTGATTTTCCGTTGGGGAATAGAAGTATTTAGATCAGTAGAAAGCTTAAGCACTTTCACAAATCTGGTTCTCATTTATGTTGATATTCTCAGTGGTTTATGATTTCAGTATCTGCAATTTTAATCAGCTGCTGGTAGAAATATGAATATAAAGCTCTAGGTTAGGTTTTCTTTTGCCTTCCCTTCTATATACCTGCTCAGCTAGGGGAGTAGGGATGCCAGGCAGGATAGTTACATGCTCCTCTTTGGGATGTGGGAAGGCAGGGCGACTTCCAGTGCCCCTGACGACTACAACTATGAAAAGTGCATCCAGCTGCAGCTTCTAAAAATCTATGTTAAGGAGTTGGAGCTGGAACTGGATGAACTCCAGATCATTTGGGAGGCTGAAAGGGTGATAGATAGGACATATAGAGAGGTGGTTACGCCCAAAGTGCAGGATACTGGAGACCGGGTGACAGGAAGGGGAAAGGGGTTAAGGAGCCAGTGCACTGTGCTCCTCTGGCCATCCCCCTTAATAACAGGTGTATCACTTTGGATATTATTTGGGCGTTGGGAGCGGGGGAACACGACCTTCAGAGGAAAGTCACAGTGGTCCAGGTCTCTGGCACTGAGCCTGCCTCTGTGACCCAGTGGGGAAGTGGTGATAGGAGATCCGTTAGGGGAACAGACAAGAGGTTCTGTGTGCAAGAACGAGGACCTGGGTGCAAGGGTCTGGGATATCTCAAATAGGGTCAACAGCCAGAAGTCGTGGTCATGTAGGCACCAGTGACATGGATAAGATGAATGACAAGGTTCTGCATAGGGAGTTCAGGGAGTTAGGTGCTAAGTTAAAGGGCAGGCCCCCAAGATTGTGATCTCAGGATTGCTACCCATGCCACGTGCTAGTGAGGCCAGAACTAGGAAGATCATATAGTTTAATACATGGCTAAGGAGTTGGTGTAGGAGGGAGGGCATAAGATTTTTGGATCATTGAGCTCTCTTCCACGGAAGGTGGAACTTGTACAGAAGGGACTGTTTGCACTTGAACTGGAGGGGGACTAATATCCTGGTGGGAGGGTTTATTGACGCTGTATGGTGAGGTTTAAACTAGAGTTGCAGGGGGAATGAGAACTAGAATGCTAGAACAGTTAGTGGAGTGGTTTTGGAGGCAGATGTTGGTAACACCTCAGACAAAGTTAGGAATCAGAAGTTTGAGTGTGGTGCAACTAGTGTGCCGAGCTGCGAATATCGCAGGAAAGGTGGATAACAGTGTTGAAGGTGAAGTAGATGTTTACAAACAGAGGGAATGTATAGTGAGACGAGTCTGTTGATAGAGTAAAATTGCAGTCAAAAGGATGAGTTGCAACATAAAAGGCAGACAAAATTGAAAAGGCTGAATACAGGACTTAAAGTGTTATATTTGAATGCACGCAGTCTACAGAATAAGGTAGATGAACTTGCATTAGCAGATTGGTAGGTATGATTTGGTAGGCATCACTGAATCATGGCAGAAAGAAGATTATAGCTGGGAGCTTAATTGCACATTGTATTGAAAGGACAGACAGAGGGGCGGCGTTGCTCTGTTGGTTTAAAAAAGTAAGTAAATTCATTAGAAAGAGCTGATGTAGGGTTGAAAGGCATTGAATCATTGTGCATAGACCTAAGGAACTTCAAGGGTAAAAAGACCCTGATGGCAGTTGTATATAGACCCCCAAATAGTAGTAAGGATGTGGCCTAAAAATTATAACGTGAGTTAGAAAATGCATGCCAAAATGGCAATGTCATGATAGTTGGGAGGGGGGGAATTCAATATGCAGGTAAATTGGGAAAATCTGGTTGTTGCTGGATTCCAGCAGGGGAATTTCTAGAGAGCCTACAAGATGGCTTTTTAGAGCAGCTTATGGTTGATCTGTTCTAGACTGGGTGTTCTGCAAAGAACCAGAATTGATTTGAGACCTTAACGTAAAAGAACCCGTAGGGGAAGTCGTCAAAATATGATCAAAGTCACGATGAAATTTGAGAAGGAGAAGCTAAAGTCAGATGTATCAGTATTACTGTGGAGTAAAGGGAATTACAGAGGCATGAGAAAGGAGTTGGCCAGAATTGATTGGAAAAGAACACTGGCAAGGATGATGGCAGAGCAGCAATGGCTGGAAATTCTGGAAGCAATTCGGAAGGCACAAGATATATACATCCCAAAGAGGAAGAAGTACTCGAAAGGGAAGATGCCACAACCATGGCTAACAAGAGAAGTCAAAGCCAACATAAAAGCCAAAGAGAGGACATATGATACAGCAAAAATTAGTGTGAAGTTAGAGGATTGGGAAGCTTTTAAAAACCAACACAAGGCAACTAAAAAAGTCATTAAGAAGATAAATATGGAATATGAAAGTAACCTAGCCAATAATATTAAAGAGGATACCAAAAGTTTCTTCAGGTACATCAAGGTAAAAGAGAGGCAAGAGTGGATATTGGACCACTGGAAAACTATGCTGGAGAGGTAGTGATAAGGGACAATGAAATGGTGGACGAACTGAATGTGTTTTGTAATCAGTCTTCACTGTGGAAAACACTAGCAGTATGGTGAAATTTCCCGGTGGCATGGGTCAGAAAGTGTGTAAAGTTACCATTACTAGAGAGAAGGCTCTTGAGAAACTGAAAGGTAGATAAGTCACCTGGACCAGATGGTGTACACCACAGAGTTCAAAAGGAGGTTGCCGAAGAGATCATGGAGGCATTAGTAATGATCTTTCGAGAATCATTAGATTCTGCAATGGTTCCGGAAGACAGGAAAACTGCAAACATCCCTTCACTCTTCAAGAAGGGAGAGAGGAGGAAGCAAGGAAACTACTGGCCAGTTAGTCTGACCTCAGTGGTTGGGAAGATGTTGGAGTTGATTATTAACCATGAGGACATAAGGACTCAAGATATTTGGAGGCACATGATCAAATAGTCCGTAGTCAGCATAGTCTCCCCAAAGGAAAATCTTGCCTGACCGATCTGTTGGAATTCTTTGAGGAAATAGCAAACAGGAGAGACAATGGAGAATCAGCTGATGTTTTGTTTTGGTTTTCAGAAGGCCTTTAGCAAGGTGCTACACATGAGGCTGCTTAACAAGCTATGAGCCCATGGTATTACAGGAAAGATTCTAGTATGGATAATGCAGTGGCTGATTGGCAGGAGGCAAAGGGTGGGAATAAAGGGAGCCTCTTCTGGCTGGCTGCTGGTGACTAGTGATATTCCACAGGTGTCTGTGTTGGGCCCGATTATTTTTATGTTATATTTCAATGATTTGGATGATGGAATTGATAGCTTTGTTGAAAAGTTTGTAGATAGTATGAAAATAGGTTGAGTGGCAGGTAGATTTGAGGAAGTAGAGAGGCTACAGAAGGACTCAGATTAGGAGAATGGGCAAAAAAGTGGCAGATGGGATACAGTGTCAGGAAGTGTATGGTCATGCACTTTGGTAGAAGAAAAGAAAGGGATGACTATTTTCTAAATGGAGAGAAAATACAAAAAACTGAGGCGCAAGGTGACTTGGGAGTCCTCGTGCAGCATTCTGTAAATGTTAATTTGCAGTTTGAGTCTGTGATGAGGAAGGCAAATTAGATGTTAGCATTCATTTCAAGAAGACTAAATATAAAAGCAAGGATGTAATGTTGAGACTTTGTAAAGCATTAGTGATACCTCTGTTGGAGTATTGTGAACAGTTTTGGGCCCCTTATTTTAGAAAGGATATGCTGGAACTGGAGAGGGTTCAAAGGAGGTTCAAGAAAATGATTACAGGATTGAATGCATCATCATATGAAGAGCATTTGATGGCTCTAGAATGCAGAAGAATGAAGGGTGACATCATTGAAACCTATTGGATGGTGAAAGGTCTTGGTAGAGTGGATATGGAGAAGATGTTTCCCATGGTGGGAGAGTCTAAAACCAAAGGGCACAGCCTCAGATTAGAAGGGCATCCTTTTAGAAAGGAGATGAGGAATTTCTTTGGCCAGAGGGTTGTGGATCTGGAATTTTTTGCCACAGACAGCTGTAGAGGCCACGCCTTTATCTATATTTAAGACAGAGGTTGATAGATTCTTGATTGGTCTGGGCATGATGGGATACGGGGAGAAGGCAAGAGATTGGGGCCGAGGGAAAAACTGGATCAGCCATGATGAAATGGCAGAGCAGACTCGTTGGGCTAAATGGCCTAATTCAGCTCATATATCTTATGCTCTTAAAATATTGGAAGAAAGACGTGTGATTTAGGTGGTCCTGTCATAACCTTGATGTGCCTAAGCACTTTACGAATAGTGATTTGTTGAAATGGTGAGGTGGGTTATGAGGTAACTAATTTATTGTTCGAAATTTGCATATGGGGCGTTACACAATCTCCCTGCTAAACTAATGTGCTGACGATCAACCACAATGTTTTAGAATTTTTTTCTGTTAGTTATTTTACAGAAAGACAGAATGCTCAGTTAAAAAGAGGATGCTGTCCAAGTTGCATGCCATCTTGGACAATGTCTCCCATCCACTACATAATGGACTGGTTGGGCACAGGAGTACATTCAGCCAGAGACTCATTCCACTGAGATGCAACACAGAGCGACATAGGAAGTCATTCCTGCCTGTGGCCATCAAACTTTACAACTCCTCCCTTGGAGGGTCAGACACCCTGAACCAATAGGCTGGTCCTGGACTTATTTCCTGACTTAATTTACATATTACTATTTAACTATTTATGGTTCTATTACTATTTATTATTTATGGTGCAACTGTAACAAAAACCAATTTCCCCCAGGATCAATAAAGTATGACTATGACTATTTTGAATATTACTTTTAGATTCCATGTAATTATAACTATGTAATTTGATCATGTTTGGGAGAATAATAAGCTGTGTATTATTTGAAAATCCAGAAGATCTCAGAACTACTGTCAAATAATGGAAATTTGTTCTTCTTAACCTCAAGATCGGTTTCTTGGGGCAGTTAATGGTGTTTGTTTTTAAGGATTTTCCAGTTTTTCTTTCCCTTTATTAACTCTTCAGTTCCTAAGGAATATAGGAAAGTTTTGATTCTGTACTGAATGTACTTTTGAATTCTTCCAGTCTGATGTCAGTGGTTTTTGGAGTGACTGTTTATAAAGAGCTAGTGGTTACATTTAGACTCATCTGACAGACATTCCACTGCCCTGACATTGCTGGTTAGCTGGCCAGTGAGCCATGCTGCATCTTCCCGCATGGTACAACAGTTTGACAGCTGGTGAGGCCCCACCCCCAAGCTCATTGGCTATCAAAGCTTTTTTAATATTAAGTATTAGTGAACAATTTTGACACTCGTAAGAACTCAAAGTCACGCAAGACCATTTTTTTGAACTGACATTTTAAAAGATTAAGTACACATAAGACCATTTTAATACATTTAAACCAACCGATTGAATCAAATAAACAGCTAAATTTGCTTTTCTCATGAGAGCTATTTTCTCATTAATTGCAACACTCCTTCTGCACTTTGTCTGTTTTTGTGGTGGAGGGTTAGCAGATGGATTTCTCTAGCCTCGGAGATGGAAAATCTGGGAGACTCCCCATTCTCCAATGAAATTTCTGAGTTAATTCTGGAGTTCCACAGATTGGTAGTGGTCAAGACTGGAGGTCCAAGATGCTGCTATAAGTCCAGATAGTGAAAGTGAAAGTGAAACTACCCTGAAAGTGAAAAGGCAATTAGGGACAGAATCACAGTCACAACAGCAATGGCCTGCGTGCCATTACTTCTCATAAGGTGAAACCTAATAGCAAGAATTGCAGTGATGCTTCACTGACCAATGAACTCAGTGCCTTTTAAGTATGCTTTGAAAGGGAGAATAACACTATACCTGTGCAAATCACCACATTCGGTGACCCTGTGATTACTGTCTTGGAGGCTGACATCAGAACATCCTTCAAGAAAGTAAATCCGTGCGAAGCATTGGACATATAAACCTGTGTTGACTGACTGGCTCAAGTACTTAAGGACAGCTTCAACCTCTACTGCTGTAAGACCAACAATAATACCTGCGCCTAAGAAAAGTAGGGTGGGCTGCCTCAATGCCTATCACGTAGTAGCACCCATATCTACCATTATGAAATGTTTGAAGAGGTTATTTACGGCTAGAATTAATTCTTATGTGAGCAAGGACCTGGACCTGCTGCAATTCACATACTGCCACAACACATCTACAGCAGATGCAGTCTTACTGGATCTCCACTCTTCTTTGGAGCACCTAGACAACAGTAAAGCAAATGCTGATCTGTATCAATTATAGCTCAACATTCAGTGCCAGCATCCCTTTAATATTAATTACAAAGCTTGTAAAACTCTCCTCTGTACCTCTCTCTACAACTAGATCTTCAACTTCCTAATTGGGATATCACAGTCTGTGTGGATGGATAATGATATCTCCTTGCTGACAGTTCAAAACAAGTGCACTTCAAAGATGCATACTTAGCCCAATAGTCTCCTCTCCACACTCTTGACTGTATGGCTAAGCCCAGCCCAAATAAAATCTACAAGTTTGCAGATGACACTACTGCTATTGGTAAAATTTCAGATAATGATGTTGAGATGTACAAGAGTGAGATGCATCAGCTGTTTGAGTGGTGTTGCAACACCTGAGCGTGGGCAAGATCAAGGAAATGATTATAAACTGCAGGAAAGGGAAATGGGGAGAACACACACCAGTCCTTGTGAGGGCTCAGTGGTAGATAGAGTGAGCAGCTTTAAGTTCCTGGGTGTCAACATCTCAGAGGGTCTATCCTGGCTCCAGCATATTAATGTAGTTGCAAAGAAGCTACATCAGTGGCTCTACTTCCTTAGAAATTTGACAAGATTTGATATGTCACTAAAGACACTTACAAATTTCCATAGATGTATTCTGGAGAGCATTCCAACTGGTTCCATTACAGCCTGTTATGGGAGCTCCAATGCATAAGATCGCAAGAGCCTGTAGAGAGTTGTAGACTCGCTAGCCATCTTGGACACAACCCTCTCAACTATTGAGAACATCTTCAAGAGGTGATGTCTCAAGAAAGTGCTATCCATCATTGAGGATTCTCAACATCTGGAACATGTTCTCTTGTTACTGCCATTAGGGAGAAAGTAGAGGAGCCTGAAGACCATCACTGAACATTTTAGGAACATATTGCTCCCTTCCATCATCAGATTTCTGAATGGTCCGTGAACCCATGAACACACTACCTCACTCCTTTTTGCATTATTTATTTAATTTGTAATTTATTGTAACTTTGTCTTTGCACTGTACAGCTGCCACAAAACAACAAATCTCACGTCACATAAGACAGTGGTAATAAACCTGATAATAATTCTGCTATGGTGGATATCAACTGTCCAGCAACCTCTGCCCTGGAACAGCCCAGTTACCAGCATATTTGCTGGCACATCAACACAAATTTTCAATTGACGATTGGCCCGTAGTAAAGTAAAAGAGCTGAGCTAAAACCCACTGTTGTTTGGTTCTGTCAGAACCCTGACTTTTACCCAATCTCAGTCGTAGTTGCTACTTTTTATGTTTCACAATCAAATTAATTTCCCTAGTCTCTGTGAAAACACATTACCTTTAATGCTAAGAAACATCTCAGTCAGCAAATTTCTGGTTGGAAATTATCACTAATAGTTACTAAATGTACCTGATGCAGGTCTATTAAAGTGTAAAGGCGCAATGTGGTCAATTGAAAGGCAAATAATACCAGTTCTTATCTATTTCATTTTGGGCATTTTAGTTCTTTTACTAACACGTACAAAGACTGCTTCTCACTAATAAATTGAATTCTTCTCATCCATGGTATTAGATCAGTAAACTTTTCTCTAATTAGTCTGAGTTCAGATGAAAACGTCTATTTATTTTATGGTACCTGCAATCATTTATTAACTCATTATTAAAGAGTTCAATGTTTTAGAAGTACTTGCTTCTCTTGCATACTGTGATGAACAATGTTATTATGTACTTCAATAGAAGAATTCTTTTTCTAGAAGTCTTTGATCGATTTATATTCTGAAGTATTGGATATTCTTTCGGACTATGATTCCAACTACAACACTCAGGATCATCTGCCGAGGGTGAGCATCAAATCATTGTCATGTTTTATTGTTTGAATAACACTTAGGACAAGATTAGATATATGAAAATTGGTGGTACAGCCCATTTAGTATTGGCATTATTTTTCTTTGGGTGATGTTCTATGATAAAGATAGACAAATATGTTAGTACAGGTTGAACGCCCCTTATCTGGAACATTTGGGGACCAAAGTGTTTTGGATTTTGGATTTTTCAGATTTTGGAATATTTTGCATCTATATAATGAGGTAACTTGGAGATGGAACCCAAGTCTAAACACAAAATCCATTTACTTTACGTATTCAGCTTATACATATATGTTGAAGGTAGTTTTATATAATATTTTAATAATTTTGTGCTTGAAACAATCATGTTTATATTGAATCATCAGAAAGGTAAGCATCACTACCTTGGCCGCCCAGGTGGACAGTCAGTGGCTGTTTAGTATTGCTGTCATTTCTGACTCAGAATTTATGTACTCTTGGTAAGAAGTCTTTGTCTTATACTTGTTCATCATACATACTGTCTGATGCAGCCATTCAGGGGGCTTGTTTTTCATCAGCAATGATCTTGGGAAACTCATCAATGAATTTCTCTGCTGCTTCGTGATTTGCAGATCCTTTATTACTACAAATCTTCAAAAATGTTATGCTGTGCCTTTTCTTAAATTCCTGCAACCAGTCTGCTGAATATTCACAATTAGCTTCAATTTTCAGATTCTTGTGATAGATCTTTGCTTGTTTCATTATCAGCATACCGTTAAGCGGCATATGTTTACTCGGACGCTGATCAATCTACTCTTTCAATTCATGATTTTCATTTTTGCTTTATGCAGTGTTTTTCTATTTTTCAGTAACTTCTATTCATTACATATGACAGCTCACTTCTCAGAACTGTCTGCAGTGCACAGATACCTGCATATCACCTAGGAACTTTCCCAGCGCCTTGTGAAATTTGCCATTTGTGCTATCATGACAGAGTTCAAAAAATGTTTGATTGTGGAGGTTTTCAGATTTTGGAATTTCAGATAAGGGGTGCTGAACCTGTAGTATAATCTTTCTGCCCATGTTCACAGATTATTTTTATGTCTGCTTACAATGCTTTTAATCAGCAGAAGGTATTTACTTCTAGGTTGTTGTAGTTGGAGATCAGAGTGCTGGAAAGACTAGTGTGCTGGAAATGATTGCACAAGCTAGAATATTCCCTCGAGGATCTGGTGAAATGATGACCCGTGCACCTGTTAAGGTGAGCTTTAAAAGAAACTTGTACTATATGACGCTATGTGCTGAAAAATTGCGGAAGTAATCATGGCTATTTGTTTTGTGTTGTGTAAGTTCTTAATTATGGTTTGCATGTTCAATTATAGAGGCTTAATTTGAATTATTTGGAATTGACGTTGATGTCACATTATTACTTTGCAAATATTTTTGAGAAAAGTAATATATTCAGAATTTATTGAATTTAAAGGGAATCATGAAGCAGAACTAATGAAAATACTCATACAGGCTATAATTATTTGGAGCACTTGAGTTGTAATGCTTTCTCTTTTTAGTACACAGTAAACTACATAAAATTGATTCGCCTTTCAATTTATATCAATTCTTATATTGATGCAAAGGAATCTTAAGACTAATAGAAGCTATTTTTAAAAGTAAGAAATTGCTGCAAGTTCAAGAAATTTAGAAAAATATCAAACTAATTTCTATTTTCCAAGTATTTCTGCAACATTTGATTTATATTGAATAGTCAAATGTAAAACTTTTATGTAGAACTGTTGTTCAGAATTATGTGTGAACTACAAATATAAGTATTGTGTAGTTGATTTGACCTTTGACTTGAGTTACAGAATGGTATTGTTACTAGACTTCTCACTACTGTATTTACTTTCTTCAGTTTTTTATTTATTTTTGACTGTTAGTTATTATGTAAAAAAAGTTATAACTTTATGTAACAATTAGAACATATACTATATTAATCAAAATTGTTTTTATGAAAAAAATGATTACACCAAAGAAGCTCAACAATAATATAACAAATTAGAAGAAAGATATTGATGTCAGTGTATTTATTTCATATCTGTTCATTACCTTTTGTAGCTGATGGCTTTTATTTATTAATTCTTTTTTGTGGATTTGACTTGATTCAGGTAACATTGAGTGAAGGTCCTCACCACGTGGCTATGTTTAAAGACAGCTCGCGAGAATTTGACCTTACCAAAGAGGAAGATGTAAGTTCTGATAGGGTTTTGTTTTTTTTCTGTTATTGAGCAGCATCATTCAGGATCTAAAGGGTTTTATATTCAGCATTAAATCTCAGCACTGAAACAGCTGTTCAAAATGATTACACATAATAAGACTCTAAGACCATAAGACATAGGAGCAGAATTAGGCCATTTAGCCCATCAAGTCTGCTCTGCCATTCCATCATGGCTGATCACGAATCCCACTCAACCTCATACACCTGCCTTCTTTCCATATCCTTTGATGCCCTGACCTATCAGTAAATATTGTTAGAGAATATTAAACAAAATTTCTGAGATAGGGATGTCCTCAGCTGAACATTATCTTGATTAACTTCACTGCCAGCTAATTTTCCAATAGTTTCATAGACAATATGTGTAATATCTGATTTCTTATTTTGAGTACATGGTTTGGAAAGTATCCCATTCATGTTGCAAGCCAAACCTTGAATTTTCCCTAAAATTTGCAATTGACGAAGTTGGCTAAACAACTGAATTGCAGATAAATTGATCAATTTGCAAGTGCTATCTTGATTTTGTCTAGCTATTCCTGGAGAGGGTAGATACTAATTTAGTGGAACAAATTATACTTATGCCTTTTAAAAATAATTTTTTAAGCTTGTTGAATAATAAAAGCTGACTATATTTATGACCAGAGTTTTCAGAAATGTGTCATAAGTGCATGTAATATGGGATAACTTAGTGAAATAACCTACCTGCCTTGAACCTGGAGCAATAATAGATGGAACAATGGCTTTTCATTACAACTTTTGATCTAAAGATAGTGATAGATACTGAGGCATGAGAAAGGAGCTGGGCAAAGTTGATTCAAAAGGAACACTAACAGCAAGTTGTACTTTCCAGGAGCAATTTGGAAGGCTTAGGATAGAGACATTCTAAAGAAGAACTATTCTAAAGCTAGTATGAGACAACCATGGCTGACAAGGGAAGTCAAAGCCAACATAAAAGCCAAAGAGATAGCATATACGAGAGCAGAAATTAGTGGGAAGTTGGAGGTTTGGGAAACCAACAGAAGGCAACTAAAAAAAGGCATAAGGAGGGGAAACAATGAAATATGAAGGTAAGCTAGCCAATAAAATCAAACAGAATACTAGAATCTTTTTCAGATACATGAAGAGTAAAAGAGAGGCAAGTGTAGATATCTGTTCACTAGAAAATGACGCTGGAGAGGTAGTAATGAGGGACAAGGAAATGGCGGATGAACTGAATAACTATTTTGCATCAGTCTTCACTGTGGAAGACGTTAGCTTTACACTGGAAATTTGAGAGTGTTGGGGCAGGAGTGAGTGCAGTTGCTATTACTTAGGGAGAAGATGTTTGGGAACCTGAAAGGTCTGAAGGTGGATAAGACACCTGGACCAGATGGCCTACACCCTGGGGTTCTGAAGGAAGTAGCTGATGAGATTGTCGAGGCATTAGTAATGATCTTTCAAGAATCAATAGATTCTGGCATGGTTACAGAGGGACTGGAGAATTGCAAATCCCACTCTACTCTTCAAGAATGGAGGGAGGCAGGTGAAAGGAAATTATAGGCCAGTTAGCCTGACCTCAGTGGCTGGGAAAATGTTGGAGTCGTTAGGGTACTTGGAGGCACATGACAAAATAGGGCAAAGTCAGCATGGTGTCCTCAATAGAAAATCTTGCCTGACAAATCTATTGGAATTCTTTGAGGAAATAACAAACAGATTAGACAAAGGAATATTAGTGGATGTTGTGTGCTTGGGTTTTCAGAAGGCCTTTGACAAGGTGCCACGAATGAGGCTGTTTAACAAGATAAGAGCCCATAGTATTTCAGAGAGGATACTAGGATAGATTGTGCATTGGCTCATTGGCAGGAGACAAAATGTGGGAATAAAGGGGGCCTTTTCTGATTGGCTGCCAGTGACCAGTGGTGTTCCGCAGGGGTCAGTGTTGGGACTGCTTTTTGCGTTGTAAGTCAATGATTTGGATGACAAAATTGATGGCTTAGTGGCTAAGTTTGCAGACAACATGAAGATAAGGGGAGGGGCAGGTAGTGTTGAGGTAGCAGGGAGTCTGCTGAAGGACTTAGTCAGATTAGGCGAGTGGGCGAAGCAGTGATAGATGGAATACAGTGTCGGGAAATTAGACATAGACATAGAATAGTACAGGCCCTTCGGCCCACAATGTTGTGCCCACCCTCAAACCGTACCTCCCATATAACCCCCCACCTTAAATTCCTCCATATACCTGTCCAGTAGTCTCTTAAATTTCACTAGTGTATCTGCCTCCAGCACCGACTCAGGCAGTGCATTCCATGCGCCAACCACTCTCTGAGTAAAAAACCTTCCTCTAATATCCCCCTTGAATTTTCCACCCCGTACCTTAAAACCATGTCCTCTTGTATTGAGCAGTGGTGCCCTGGGGAAGAGGCGCTGGTTATCCACTCTATCTATTCCTCTTAATATCTTGTATATTCATAGTCGTACACTCACCACCCACTCAACCTGCAAATTAACCTTTAGGGAATCCTGCACAAGTACTCGCAAGTCCTTTTGCACCTGCGATTTTTGAAATTTCTCCCCGTTTACGAAGGAATAAAAGCATAGACTATTTTATAAACGAAGAAATTCGAAACTCAGGTTCAAAAAGACTTGAACCTGCATTGTTAACTCTGGAACCTTTAGAAGTTGTATCCAATCTACATAGTCCTTCAGAAATTAACTCCCTAAACATAGTGGCCAATCTACCTCTTTCTGCTCTTTTAACAAGCTGCATAAAACTGGGCCTTAGACTAAACTTTTGATTATTTTAGTATCACCTTGTGTAACCTAGAGTCCCAAAAAATATAATTGTTACTCATGAAGTATCATGTGGTATTTTGCCATATTAGATGTTCCTTTTATATGAATATCATTGAGTTCTTGTCATTACATGTAACATTGACAGCAATTGAATGTATCTGGTCTTCTCCCTCTTGATGCCTCTTCCTTCATTTTCTATAAATGTCAGGTGATCTAAAATTTACCTTGAGTCTATCATATATTAACTAGTGAGTCTTTTGTTCTTTAATGTGTCTGTATAAAAACTTAGGCCATTGATTTATTTTTGTCAGCATTTGACTAACCCCATCTCTCAAATTTTTCACTAATTCAACAAACTCAGTTCTCTAAGCTCTCTTATGTTTATTCTGACCTAATCCATGTTGTCCTCCTTCCCTTGTGTTGTCGACTGTATAGCTTTCAAAACTACATTCTCAGAAATTCCCTCCATAAACGTATTTGTCACCAATTTGCCACTTCATTTCCCCTTTTGAAATGCGTTCCATGATCAAGTTTAGACCAATCTTAATCTCAATTTAGCTTGTATGTTTCTCAGTTTATCTTCATTGCTGATTTGTTTTTATCTATGCAGCTAGCAGCATTGCGTAATGAAATAGAAATAAGAATGAGGAAAAGTGTAAAGGAAGGACAGACTGTCAGTCCTGAGGTAAGTTGATGCAGTGTATGCCAATTCAGTATGTTTGAATAATACTTCTAAGTTTGGTAGGGTTCAAAAAATTATTTTTCAAAACTCACATTGTTGATGTTTGGATCTTCGTGAAATTTTGAGCAATGAAATTATAAAACTTAAAACTATACATTATTAATAGAGTTATGTTTTTTTTAAGTAATATGTGTCTTATAGCAGAAAATCTGAATGTTTTAAACTTCAAAAAAGGTCTTTTTACAAATTTAAGCTTTCAAAGTGAAAGTGTGAATTGTACAACGGATTTATAAAAATTATTTGGTGATGTAAAAAATGTTCTTTTGACAATAAAATATAATGAAATTTTGTATTGTTTAATCTTTAAATGAAATTTCTCAACTATAAATTAAATGAGTTTGCCAATTATGGATGATGCTTAGCAACAATTACTGTGGGTTAATTTGATATATCGTTACTTTTAAATGTACTACTACTTGAAGGTGATTGCTTGTATTCATATTTTGTGTAATCCTTAGACTATCTCGCTAAGTGTGAAGGGCCCAGGTCTACAACGAATGGTACTAGTAGATCTTCCGGGTGTTATCAGTGTGAGTATCAGAAAGTGTGCTTTTTCTGCAATAAAGGGAAATTGATGCGTCTGTAGCTTTTGAACTTCATAGATCTAGGCTTAAAACCAAAAGTCCAATTATCGGAACTGTATTAACAAAATCATCATTTTAGTCAATGATTCTACTTTAGAACTTGCAACCAAGAATTCACTTACCCTGCGAGATAATCTACTGTTGTGAATGTGTTAATGAGCACAGAATTAAATGGAAGACACTGGAGGCTGCTCCCAGTGTGTGTTAGATAGGGGAAAATTAACAAATGACTTTTTTTTCCTCATGGCATTTCACATCCTGGTTTTAACTTTCATTTTTGATGAAGTGCAATTGCTTGTAAGTGCTGTCCATAGCCATTGAAGAAGTTGGAAAATGAAGTTTTAGGTCTTTTCTTTTTGTTGTTGGCATTGGTTCTCCATACTTTATTCAAAATGCCTCAAATTAATGCATGGATTACTTAATTGTATTGTAAGCCTATCATTTGAGTTTCCATTTGACATTTTAAGAGCCTGCCAACACTATTAATAATCAGATCTTTTATATTACGCAAAGCTTAAACCTTTCTTTTACAGTGTTCTGTTACCTTACTGAACTTTATGGCTTTTTTTCCTATGTTGAAGACGGTAACTTCAGGAATGGCTGCTGACACCAAGGATATCATTTTTAGCATTAGCAAAGCTTACATGCAGAACCCTAATGCCATCATACTTTGTATCCAAGGTAAGGATTTAAGTGCATTTACCAACAGAACATTGTTATGAGAAAATACTACATTTTCATTTATTCATTTTATAACATTTATTACTCACCGTTAATTGCCATTTAGATGATGTTGGTGAGCTGCCACCTTTAGCTGTTGCAGCCGAGCTATTTGCATTATATAAGTGTTCGTTGCTTCAAGTTCATATAACCTATCAGGTTAATCAGTCTTTGGTATCCTGTATTAATGCATGTAATTAATCTTTTGACTATAATGTCTCTTGCATGATCACCTTAGATAATGTAAATTTGCTTTTTACTAAATGATGGGCACGATAGTACAGCAGACAAATGCTGCAAGCAAAGAGCTAAAGTTTTTAAATCTGTGTTCTGATCCTATTGGGAGATCATGATGCTGTAAATATCAGAATCAGGTTTATTATCACTGGCATGTGACGTGAAATAAGCAGCAGCAGTTCAATGCAATACATAATCTAGCAGAGAGAGAGAGAAAAGTAATATAATAAAAATAAAATAAAACATAATAAAGAATTATATCAGTTACGTATATTGAATAGATTTTTTAAAATTTGCAAAAACAAATACTGTATGTTTTTAAAAAAGTGAGGTAGTGTCCAAAGCTTCAATGTCTGTTTAAGAATTGGATGGCAGAGGGTAAGAAGCTGTTCCTGAATCGCTGAGTGTGCGCCTTCAGGCTTCTGTACCTCCTACCTGATGGTAACATTGAGAAAAGGGCATGCCCTGGGTGCTGGAGGTCCTTAGTAATGGACGCTGCCTTTCTGAAACACCGCTCCCTAAAGATGTCCTGGGTACTTTGTAGGCTAGTGCCCAAGATGGAGCTGACTAGATTTACAAACTTCTGCAGCTTCTTTTGGTCCTGTGCAGTAGCCCCTCCATGCCAGACAGTGATGCAGCCTGTCAGAATGCTCTCCACGGTACAACTATAGAGGTTTTTGAGTGTATTTGTTGATATGCCAAATCTCTTCAAACTCCTAATAAAGGATAGCCGCTGTCTTGCATTCTTTATGACTACATCGATATGTTGGGACCAGGTTAGATCCTCAGAGATCTTGAGACCAGAAACTTGGTCTGTGATCCATCTGACTAGAGTGTATTTGCTTTGTTTTTTCATTCAATGTTTACTGATCATTTTTGCACCAAAATATGAGCATAGATTACATACTCTCTGTTGTGCACAAACTCATAGTATTTGATCTATCCATCAAGAAATGTAATTGAATCAAATTGCCGAGTCCAAATTTCAAAACCCTATGGCTTGAAATGTGCATTTTTCAACTTTTGTCGTGAAGCTAATTTATTCCCAAACCATCTTGAAACGTTGCTAACAAAAATATAATAATTAAATATATATCTATGCAGACATGGAGTGGTGCCTCCCTTATGATAAACTTGTTATAGTGCTCAGACGTGGTGCTCTTGTCCCATTCCTGTTCTCCCGATCCAGTGAAGTATTCTTCACTCGAGCTTCCATGGGTTACCTCCACCATCATACTGACTGTAGTCTACATCACACCTCAGGCAGACAGCAAGCTAATACTTGAGGAACAAAGCAGCAATCCTTGGCACTTGTCATATTGTAGCAGAGACAATCAGACTATCTTGAAGAAATTTCTGCGAACTGGTGTTAAAACATCACCAGTGCTAGAGGAGTCAACACAAATTCTTCAGTGGATCTAAATGAATATGCCACACACATCATTGACTTCATAAGGATATGTGTGCACAAGTATGTACCCAGAAAAATATTCTGAGTTCTCCCCAGCCAGAATGAGGAAAGAGATTCATAATTTGCTGAGGACTAGATCTGTGGGTTTCAGCTTGTGACCAAGACTTGGAGGGTATGTCTAGGTATGACCTTTGGCCAGATTTGTGGTATATGTCCAAGTAAGCAATTGTGAGTGCAAAGAGGGAATTTCAGACTAAACTGGAATCACAGATGGATGCAGAACAGCTGTGGCAATGCTTGCATGATGTAACTTCCTACAAAACAAGATGGATAGCTGTCACTCAGATGAGCTCAATGATGCTTATCCATCTTTTGATAGGGAAAGCTATGACACTATCAATAAGCCCTTTTACCTCCAGATGACCTGCAATTTCAATCTCTGAGGCCACCGTCTGGGCATCCTTCAAGAGGATAAATCCAGCAAAGGTGTCTGGTCCATACGATGTACCCTGGCCAAGTACTTATGATCTGTGCAGATCAACTGGCTGGAGTATTTATGGCCATTTTCAACCTTTGGCTTTGTGGTTCCGAGGCATTCATTGTTCTGGTGCCCAATGACTCAATGACTACAGTCTGATGGTACTTACATCAACTATAATGAAATACTTTGAGAAGTTGGTTATGGCATAAATCAACTCTTGTCTCAGAAATAATCTGGATCTGTTCTGGTTTGCCTACTAGTACAGCAGGTTAACAGCAGATATGATGACTCTGGATCATCTGGACAATGGGAACTTGTAATTCAGGCTCCTATTCTTTGACTGCAACTAGCGTTCAACAAAGTCATCCGGTCCAAACTTCAAGACCTGGGCCTCTATTTCCTTCTGCAAATGGATACTCGACTTTATAGTTGGCAGAACTAAATCAGTGAAGATCAGTAACAATGTCTCCTCCTCACTGGCGTTCAGAACAGGTGCACCTCAAGGCCATGTGTTTAGCCCATTGCTCTGCTCTTCTATACAGACATGGCTGAATGGTTAAGCACAGCTCCAATGTCATCTTCAAGTTCGCCAATGACATGACTGTTGTTGGACAAGTCCCACAGATGACCGGCTTACCGGATGGAGCGAGATGGGTCAGCTGTTTTGAGTGGTGCTACATAACCAATCTCTCCCTCAACATCAGCAAAACTAAAGAGGAGGGTAGAAGGGCAAATTTGCATTAGTCTACAGTGGGGGATTGGCAGTGTGGAGAGTCAGCAGTTTTAAATTCCTGGGTGTTAACATTATTAGATGGCCTGTCCTGGGCCTAGGACATAGATGCAATCATTCAGAAAGTGCACCAACATCTTTACATTTTTAGGAGGTGTGGTCTGTCATCAAATAACTCTTAACAAGCTTCGAAAGATGTGCTCTTGAAATATCCAGACTGGTTGGGTCATGACCAGATAGGGCAATTTGAATGCACAGGAACGGAAAAAACTGCAGGCTGTAGTGGACTCTGCCCAGTCCATCACGGGTACACTCCTCCCCACCATTGGTAGTATCCAGCGGACACACTGCTTCATGAAGGCAGCAACTATCATCAAAGGTCCCCACCATTTGGATTATGCCATCCTTTTGCAGCTACCATTGAACAGGAGATACAGAAACCTGAAGTCCCATTCCACCAAGTTCAAGAATGACTTCCTTTCAACCATTCGACAGAACTGTACTCATTACACTGCTACCACCTTGACCACTGTGCACTAAAATGGACCTTTTTTTTGGTTCTAATAGTGTTTTTGTGTCTTCCTATAAAAATAAATATGTATAATTTATGTTTAATATATTTTCGTTTTAAATGCTGATTGTATAATGCAATGTGCCTGTGATTCTGCTGCAAGGAAGCTTTTTATTTCACCTATGCATACAGGTCCTTATGCATATGACAATGACTTTAGTTTCTTATGGTTTCATATTTTGCATCATGTAACATATATTTATAAATCTACAAACTGAAACTTAAAAGCTTCAAGTCCTGGGTCATAGAAATCATCAGTATGGATGATAAATAAACAACTTCAAAAGTTTAACTGAGGGATACTGGAATTCCTTAAATTCATGTAACTTGACATTTGCTTTTTGACCACTTTGGAAGACTTGTTCCTTACATGATTAAATGGAAGGTATTTGATTGTTACTTTATATTTCAGAAGTTACATGTTCACCTTTGTTTCAGATGGGTCTGTAGATGCTGAACGCAGTATTGTAACAGATTTGGTCAGCCAGATGGATCCACAAGGCAGACGGACCATTTTTGTATTGACTAAAGTGGATCTGGCAGAAAAAAACTTAGCGAGTCCCAGTCGAGTAAGGCTCTTTTAATGTTTGATAATATTAAAAAATTGAGTATACATGTAGTGCTTTCAATATTGAATTCTTAACTTATTTCCATGTGTTACAGTTATACTTATTATCATACATGAATACCATTTATTCATTGTTTAGGCACTGTTTTACGCACCCACTCCCCCTCGCCCCTTTTATAATTCCCTTTCCATTTGTTAAACCAAATTATACTGTGGAGGTACAGTTGCAAGAAAAAGTTTGTGAACCTGGTTTTCTTCATTAATTATTCATAAAATGTGGTCTGATCTTCATCTAACTCACAATAATAGACAATCTGCCTAAACTAATAACACTCAAACAATTGTACTTTTCCTGTCTTTATTGAACACATTATTTAATCATTCACAGTCCAGGCTGGAAAAAGGATGTGAACCCTTGTATTTAATACCTGGTAGAACCTCTTTCGCAGCAATAACCTCCACCAAATGTTTCCTGTAGCTGCTGATCAGACTTGCACAACAGCAAGGAGGAATTTTAGCCCATTACTCCATACAAAACTGTTTCAATTCATCAATATTTCTGGAATACCTTGCATGAACAGCCCTCTTCTGGTCATGCCATAGCATTGGAATTGGGTTAAGGTCTTGACTCTGACTGGAACATTTCAAAACACAAATTTTCTTCTTTTGAAGCCATTATTTTGTCTAGTTACTCTTGTGTTTCAGATCATTGTCTTGTTGCATCATCCAACTTCTATTAAGCTTCAGGTGATGGACCTCTACCCTGACATTCTCCTGTAAAGTGTCTTGATACAATTTTGAATTCATTGTTCCCTCAATGAAGGCAAACTGTCCAGGCCCTGAGGTAGCTAAACAGCTCCAAACCATGATGCTCCTTGGTGCTGGTGTGCAGTAGCTTTTTCCTCCAAACATTTTGTTTCATCTGTCCACAGAACATTGTCCCAGAAGCATTGTGGAACATCCGGATGGGTCTTTTGCAAACTTGAGGTGTGCAGCAATGTTTTTTTTTTTCGAGCAGTAGTTTCCTTCTTGGTGCCTTTCCATGAATAACATTCTTGTTCAGTGTTTTTCTTACAGTGAATAAATGAACAGAGACTTTAACGAGTCCTGCTGATTTCTTCAGGTCTTTTGCTGTTACCCTTTGGTTGTTTTTCATATCCTTAAGCATTGCACATTGTGCTCTTGGTGTGATCTTTGCAGGATGCCCATTCCTCGTGAGAGTAACAGCAGTACTGCATTTCCTCCACTTGTAGACAATTTCTCTTACAGTGGACTGATGGACACTCAGGTCTTTAGAAATGATTTTGTAGCCTTTTCCAGCTTCTTATATCTCTACAATTCTTCTTCTAAGGTCCTCTGAAAGTAGTTTTGTTCGAGACATGGTGCACATGAACAGATCTTTCTTGAGAAGAGCAGGTATTCCCCAGGTGCCCTGGGGAAGAGGCGCTGGCTATCCACTCTATCTATTCCTCTTATTATCTTGTACACCTCTATCATGTCTCCTCTCATCCTCCTTCTCTCCAAAGAGTAAAGCCCTAGCTCCCTTAATCTCTGATCATAATGCATACTTTCTAAACCAGGCAGCATCCTGGTAAGTCTCCTCTGTACCCTTTCCAATGCTTCCACATCCTTCCTATAGTGAGGTGACCAGAACTGGACACAATACTCCAAGTGTGGCCTAACCAGAGTTTTATAGAGCTGCATCATTACATCGTGACTCTTAAACTCTATCCTTCGACTTATGAAAGCTAACACCCCATAAGCTTTCTTAACTACCCTATCCACCTGTGAGGCAACTTTCAGGGATCTGTGGACATGTACCCCGAGATCCCTCTGCTCCTCCACACTACCAAGTATCCTGCCATTTACTTTGTACTCTGCCTTGGAGTTTGTCCTTCCAAAGTGTACCACCTCACACTTCTCTGGGTTGAACTCCATCTGCCACTTCTCAGCCCACTTCTGCATCCTATCAATGTCTCTCTGCAATCTTTGACAATCCTCTACACTATCTACCACACCACCAACCTTTGTGTCATCTGCAAACTTGCCAACCCACCCTTCTACCCCCACATCCAGGTCGTTAATAAAAATCACGAAAAGTAGAGGTCCCAGAACAGATCCTTGTGGGACACCACTAGTCACAATCCTCCACCACCACCCTCTGCCTTCTGCAGGCAAGCCAATTCTGAATCCACCTGGCCAAACTTCCCTGGATCCCATGCCTTCTAACTTTCTGAATAAGCCTACCATGTGGAACCTTGTCAAATGCCTTACTAAAATCCATATAGATCACATCCACTGCACTACCCTCATCTATATGCCTGGTCACCTCCTCAAAGAACTCTATCAGGCTTGTTAGACACGATCTGCCCTTCACAAAGCCACGCTGACTGTCCCTGATCAGACCATGATTCTCTAAATGCCTATAGATCCTATCTCTAAGAATCTTTTCCAACAGCTTTCCCACCACAGACGTAAGGCTCACTGGTCTATAATTACCCGGACTATTCCTACTACCTTTTTTGAACAAGGGAACAACATTCGCCTCCCTCCAATCCTCCAGTACCATTCCCGTGGACAACGAGGGCATAAAGATCCTAGCCAGAGGCTCAGCAATCTCTTCTCTCGCCTTGTGGAGCAGCCTGGGGAATATTCCGTCAGGCCCCGGGGACTTATCTGTCCTTATGTATTTTAACAATTCCAACACCTCCTCTCCCTTAATATCAACATGCTCCAGAACATCAACCTCACTCATGTTGTCCTCACCATCATCAAGTTCCCTCTCATTGGTGAATACCGAAGAGAAGTATTCATTGAGGACCTCGCTCACTTCCACAGCCTCCAGGCACATCTTCCCACCTTTATCTCTAATCGGTCCTACCTTCACTCCTGTCATCCTTCTGTTCTTCACATAATTGAAGAATGCCTTGGGGTTTTCCTTTACCCTACTCGCCAAGGCCTTCTCATGCCCCCTTCTTGCTCTTCTCAGCCCCTTCTTAAGCTCCTTTCTTGCTTCCCTATATTCCTCAATAGACCCATCTGATCCTTGCTTCCTAAACCTCATGTATGCTGCTTTCTTCCTCCTGACTAGATTTTCCACCTCACTTGTCACCCATGGTTCCTTCACCCTACCATTCTTTATCTTCCTCACCGGGACAAATTTATCCCTTACATCCCGCAAGAGATCTCTAAACATCGACCACATGTTCATAGTACATTTCCCTGCAAAAACATCATCCCAATTCACACCTGCAAGTTCTAACCTTATAGCCTCATAACTTGCCTTTCCCCAATTAAAAATTTTCCTGTCCTCTTTGATTCTGTCCTTTTCCATGATAATTATAAAGGCCAGGGAGCGGTGGTCACTGTCCCCCAGATGCTCGCCCACTGAGAGATCTGTGATCTGACCCGGTTCATTACCTGGTACTAGATCTAGTATGGCATTCCCCCTGGTGGGCCTGTCCACATACTGTGATAGGAATCCATCCTGGCCACACTTAACAAATTCTGCCCCATCTAAACCCTTGGAACTAATCAGGTGCCAATCAATATTAGGGAAGTTAAAGTCACCCATGATAACAACCCTGTTATTTTTGTACCTTTCCAAAATCTGCCTCCCAATCTGCTCCTCTGTATCTCTGCCGCTACCAGGGGGCCTATAGAATACCCCCAGTAGAGAAACTGCTCCCTTCCTGTTCCTGACTTCCACCCATATTGACTCAAAAGAGGATCCTGCTACATTACCCACCCTTTCTGTAGCTGTAATAGTATCCCTGACCAGTAATGCCAACCCCTCCTCCCCTTTTTCTGCCCTCTCTATCCCTTTTAAAGCACTGAAATCCAGGAATATTGAGAATCCATTCCTGCCCTGGTGCCAGCCAAGTCTCTGTAATGGCCACTACATCATAATTCCATGTATGTATCCAAGCTCTCAGTTCATCACCTTTGTTCCTGATGCTTCTTGCATTGAGGTACACACATTTCAGCCCTTCTACCTTACTGTCTTTACACCGTTAATTCTGCTTCTCTTTCCTCAAAGCCTCTCTGTATGTTAGACCTGGCTTTACTCCATGCACTTCTTTCACTGCTCTATCGCTCTGGGTCCCATCCCCCTCGCAAATTAGTTTAAACCCTCCCGAACCATGCTAGCAAACCTACCTGCAAGGATATTTCTCCCCCTCGAGTTCAGGTGCAACCCATCCAATCTGTACAGGTCCCACCTTCCCCAGAAGAGATCCCAATGATCTAAAAATCTAAAACCTTGCTCCCTGCACCAACTCCTCAGCCACGCATTCAACTGCCATCTCCTCCAATTCTTACCGTCTCTGTCATGTAGCACTGGCAGCAATCCTGAGAACGTCACCCTTGAGGTCCTGTTCTTCAGCCTTCTACCTAATTCCCGAAACTCACACTTCAGGACCTCATCCCTCTTCCTGCCTATGTCTTTGGTCCCAACATGTATCACGACTTCTGGTTGCTTTCCCTCTTGTACCAGGATGTCGTGCACCTGGTCAGAGACATCCCGGACCCTGGCACCTGG
This sequence comes from Mobula birostris, assembly GCF_030028105.1. Lineage (NCBI taxonomy): Eukaryota > Metazoa > Chordata > Chondrichthyes > Myliobatiformes > Myliobatidae > Mobula > Mobula birostris. The sequence continues at coordinate 45,236,059 of NC_092373.1, read as the reverse complement.
GAGGCAACAAACCATGCGGGTGTCCTTCTCACATCCACAAAATCTCCTGTCTGCTCCCCTGACTATAGAGTCTCCAATGACGACAGCTCTCCTCTTCTCCATCCCACCCTTCTGCACCACAGGGTCAGACTCAGTGCCGGAGGCCCTGCCACCGTGGCTCACACCTGGTCGGTCGTCCCCGCCGACAGTATCCAGGACGGTAAACTTATTATTCAGGGGAATGGCTACAGGGGTGCTCTGCACTACCTGTCTGCTCACCTTCGCTTTCCTCCCTCAGACTGTCACCCAACGACCGGCTTCCGACAGCCTAGGTGTGACTACCTCACTGTAGCTCTCATCTATGACTGCCTCATTCTCTCTTATGAGTCGAAGGTCATTCAGCTGCTGCTCCAGATTCCTTACACGGTCTTCCAGATCGCCCAGCCGTATGCACTTCTGGCAGATGTGACTCTGCGGGAGAGGGGCGTTCCCCCAAGACTGCCACATCTCACATGAGAGGCACATCACCATCTGAGGAGACATTGTAAAAACTAACTGCGAGCTAGCTTGTCCTCCGCCTCTTCTCGTCAAAGCCTCTCGAGTCAAAGCTTCAAAGCTCCACTCCTTCACTGGCCCACTCACGCTCTGGCCGCTTTCCATGACATTGCCCAGTTTCTCCAATTTTGTCCCACAGTCCAAAGATGTACCGGGTAGTTCATTGTAAATTATCCTTTGATTAGGTTATGGATAATTACGCTTGTGGGGCGGCGGGGGGGGGGTGTTGCTGGGGCAGTGTGGCTTGAAGGGCCAGAAGGGCATACTCCGTCTGTATCACTAAATAAATAAATAAATTCCAGTGGTGAATTCTTTTCTGCTTATATCCAATATTTTAATGGTTACATGGGTTATGAAGAATAGTTATTTTTAAACTAAATGTTATATTTTGTTTATCTGTTATTTGTATGTTATACATATACAGATTCAACAAATTGTGGAAGGCAAGCTTTTCCCAATGAAAGCTTTGGGTTACTTTGCAGTTGTTACTGGCAGAGGTAAGGTTTCATTGCATCTTTTAAAAATATTTCAAATGTTACAGAATATTAGTTTTACTGGCAAAGGAAACTTTTGTCAGAAAAGTATACTATTTAAAGGCACTTTTAAATTATGGTTAGTATAATCATATTTTTGTCAAAAAAATGTTTTCCAAATCATTTTATTTCAATGTATTTAAATGTTGTGTAACCTTCTGTTTTTTTTTATTTTAATAAAACAGGCAACAGCAATGAAGGTATTGATGCCATAAAGGACTATGAAGGAGAATTTTTTCAGAATTCAAAATTATTGAAGTAAGATTTTCAGTTCTTTGCATCTTCCTTTATAATTTGGATTGCAAGAGGCAGAGAGAAAGTAAATGACAGGCAAATCCTTTGCTGCTTGTAAGATCATATTCAGATGTGAACACATTCTATTCCATACACCTCCAAGATCGGCCCTCTTCCCAACTCTGCTCACATGTTAATGGTGACAAGTGGGTCTCTCCCTAATTGTGGGTACAATCAACAATAATTTACATGGGTGCAATTAAATTACATTTAGTTTTATATTTGTTTTATCATTCACAAGAACAGAACAAAATAGGAGCAAGAGTAGGCTACTCCTAAACCAGCTTCACCATTCAGTATGATCATGACTGTTCTACACTGGCCTCAACTCATCTTCTGTGCACCTTCCTCAAAACTCTCAACCCTCTGTTCTCTACCTCCATTGTAAATGTATGTAATTAGCAAGCCTTCACAACCATCTGACGTACTCAAATTCCAGAGATTTGCCACCCTTAGTGAAAAGAAATTTCTGCACACCTGTTTACATGACTAGTCCCTTATTAGAGGCTCTCCAACTGGTACAAATATCTGAACAAATATCTGTTGGACTCTTTCAGCATCTTCTATGGCTCAATAAGGTCACTAATCAATTTTTTTCTAAACTCCATGGAATATAGACTCAGACTCTCTTGCTTCTACTTTAGGCCAACACTTTTATTCCAGGAATTATCCTGGTGAATTTCTTTTGACTTCCTCAAATTCTATCATAAACATTTCTAGATAAGGGGACCAAAGCTGTACATAGTATTCCTGGTGTGTCCTCACTAACACATTGTTTTATTGTAACATTTGTTGGACCTGCCTGCTAACTTTTCCGGATTCATGCTCTAAAACGCGTGGATAGTTTCAGTTTCTATGCATTTAGATAATTAGCCACATTTTTACTCCTCATTCCAAAGTGCACAGCCTCATTTTCCCATATTTTTATTAAGTTGGCAAATGGAGTTTAATTCTCCTTAAGTCTTTTAAAGAGAGTAGCAGCTAACTAAGATTATATTTAACTTGTTAATATGATATGACTGTTGTTAATATGGAGACTAAAAACTGATTTACATTATAAAATAATAATTTGATTAGTTCTGTGAATTCAAATTCTTCATTTCAATCAAACTGGAATAGATGTTATGGCTGTTTTCATTACATTAGATAAAACTATTAACAAACTTTGATTATAGATTGTTGTCTTTGTTCTCAGCCAGTTTAACTGCTGTTGCGTGTCTTGCATACCATTTGATTAACTCTCTGGAGGGTTCATTTGCTACAGGATGTTTCAGAGCTGCAGACTTTCGGTCCAGTTTTATTGTTCATAGTATTGTCCCATTTTTTATCCTTGCCGACTGATTTTGTATGTGTATATTTTTTCCCTCTTTTCTGCTATATATCTGATGTGTAAAAAAGGCCTTCGCATGTTGTCGTCTACTCTGCCCTTGTCATCCACGAGGGATAGAAAGATATGGACTTCCCTGTAGATGACAAAATATGTAGATATCACTAAGGTCTTCTTTAATGTATTCAAAATACCCCTAATTTCAAGAAAAACATGCCCTAATGTAGCAGCATGAATAAACTCCTTAATACATCTAAATACTTTTGCTCACTTATAAATACAGATATATGGGATATGTAGGTGAGCAAAAGTTAAGCATTGGACGTAATGGGCTGAGAAGTCTGTTTCTGTGCTGAATAACTATGATTGTACTCTCAGTAGCACCAAGTACCTTTATAAAATGCCTGGTGGCTCTCATGTATGATCTGTTTGCGTCTTGTTTCCCTGTGTCCATGGCTTTTCTTAGATACCTGCTACACTTTGTATCCTCTCATTAAATCTGAAAATAAGTTTTCATACCAGCTCTTTCAAGTGGGCACCTGTGGTTCTGTTTATACAGTGTACCCTATGATTTCAAAGCAGAATTAATATGAAGATGAGTTTTTTTTTAGCAAAGCAATAGATGAGGAGGACTTGGTGTAATGAAAAAATCTAGTTGAGCAGTTTGCTGTCCATTCTTATGTGAACTCCCTTTCCAAAGGGGGACATATCTGTCTAAATTCACATAGATTCAGAATTGTGTTTTTTGTGGAGTTTAACCAACTGAAAGTTTACTGTGCGTCACAATGGAACACCTATATGGTTCTTGCCTGACCAGAACCAACCAATCCATTAGGTTTACCATATTATTGGATGTGAATGAGGATAATCTTTGACTTTCAGTAAACTTTGTAACATTCAGCCAAGTAAGGTGATCATCAGCAATGGCCTGGAATATTGTGTATATATCTATTCAGGTACTTAGCAAAATTGCTTCATGGTGGGCTTGGTTCTGCCACAATGACTGCACCTACCTCCTTTCAGTAAAATAATCTACACATTATATTTACTTGCATATATTAGTTGTGTATAAATACTGGAGATTCTGTCCAGCAAAACTAGAAATACCATTACCAGAAGGACTGTTGCAATTAAAAGAAAATGGCTCGACATTACATTCACAAGACATTTAAGGATGGACAATAAATTCTACCTTACCAGCATCACAGACATCACAGCAATTAGTACATATTTTAAAAATCTAGTTTTTGCTTAATATACTTGGAGTGGGGCAGTGGTTCATTTAGAATAGCAGCAGTGCCAATTTCATTTGTGCTTTGACTGTGCAATTGATTCCTGAATATTCTTACTTGCAGACCCCAGTCATTTCAAATTGGCAAAAACATCTCCACAGGTGCACCACAAAGATGTGCACTTTACACCTTTGACTGTGTGGCTAAGTACAGCTCCAACACTATATACAAGTTTGCTGATGGCACCACTGTTGTGGGCTGTATCAAAGATGGTGATTAATCAGCATTCAGGAGGGAGATTGAAAGTTTGGCTAAGTAGTGTAATAACACCAACCTCTCACTCAGTGTCACTAAGACCAAGGAACTGATAGTAGACTTTAGGAGAGGGAAACCAGAGGCCAATATTCAATGGAGGATCAGAGGTTGAGAGTGTCAATAACTTAAAATTCCTGGGTGTCACTATCTCAGAGGACCTGTCCTGGACATGCCATATAAGTGTAATCGCAAAGAAAGCATGACAGCACCTCTACTTCCTCTGGAGTCTGCGGAGATTCGCATGTCATCAAAAATATTGACGGACTTCAATAGATGTGTGGTGGAAAGCGTATTGACTAGCTGTATTATTGCCTGGTATGGAAACACCAATGCCTTTGAGCAAAATAATCTTACAAAAGGTCGTGGATTCGACTCAGTACATCACAGGTAAAGCCCTCGCAACACTGAGCACATCAACCTGAAATGTTGCCAGTGAAAAGCAGCATCAATCACCTAAGATCCTCACCACCCAGGCCATGCTCTTTTCTTCTGGTGCCATCAGCTAAAAAGTACAAGTGCCTCAGGACTCACACCACCAGGTTCAAGAACAGTTACTACCCGTCAACCATCAGGCTCTAGAACAGAAGGGGATAACTACCTTCATTCTGTTTCTGATGTTCCCACAACTGATGATCTCACTTTAAGGACTCTTTAACTTGTTATTTCATGCTCTTGTTTTTTATTCCTATTTACTTGTATTTGCATTTGCACAGTTTGTTGTTCATTGATCCTGTTTACAGTTATTGCTAAGTATGCCCACAGGAAAAAATAATCTCTGGGTTGTATGTGGTGATACATATGTTCTCTGATAATACATTTTACTTTGAACTTCATTAGGATTTGTGGCCAATATAGGTCATGCAATTCTGCTTGCTGCAGGTTTGTGAAAGTAGTCATGTAAAGCTTTCTATCTTTATCCTTTTGTGCCTTCTACATCAGGTTTTCTTGGTTTCTTTGTAATTTTTCATTGCTGTCCTTGTTTAGAGAGAGAATTGGTTGACTTGACTGGGTACTTCTCATAAGAGCTGCAATTTGCTGGGTGGTTTTTGTATCAATTTGCCCTCCCTGTAATTGAATTCAGCTAGCTTTTGCATTATTTTCCATTATAGGACAGGAATGCTGAAAGCACACCAAGTGACAACCAAGAACCTAAGCCTAGCAGTGTCGGATTGTTTCTGGAAAATGGTGCGAGAGTCAGTGGAACAGCAAGCCGATGCATTTAAAGGTAATATTAAATAAGCACTAATGCGGTTATTATTCAGGTTCATAAAAATAACTAGATTACGGTTTGTGCTATTCCGCTTGAGAACATTAAAATTACGTATCTTTGTAGATGAGTAATGCAAGGAAGAATATTTGTGAAATAAATCTTTGAGAACACAAGATTGGCTATTGGAAGAGAAACTGAAGAACTGTCTTTTTTGCATACTTTTAGGAGTAGTTTTATGAAGCATAGGTAGTCTGAATTTTGAAAGAAATATGTGACAGTTCCCTATCTAACTATCCATAGAGTTTCCAAGTTTCGTTCAGGTGCTACTGATTGTTTGCTGATTGTCAATACCTTATGGAGTAAAGTAGCCCAGAACTGTACCACACCCTATTGCCCATGATAGGAAATTGGCTCAAACCACGCATTGATGTAGTGTTCCCATTTATTTCATTGAATAGGTAACTATGACAGAAAACAGCATTAAGCTTTAAATTTTGTTTTAGGTTGTTTATTTGATTATTTTGTACTTTTTTCGATTTTTTAACGCTTTAAATTCTTAACCTTGATTTAGGGAGATTTTAAATGTTTCTCATATCTTCTGGAATGCTTTGCATTGTGGGAACCTCTGTCAATGTGTCCAAATCTAGCTCTGTGATACTTTTTGCGATTAGTTTTAAAACAGCTAATGGGCAGTCAAATTTATTCATGAATATTTCCCTCCAGTACAACGTTATTATGAGGTAAACATAATCTTAATAGTGAATTGCAGAATGTTAATAAAGGAGAATTCATTTTATTTTTAGTGTTCTAAAATATAAATATTTATCAATGTAGGCAGGCTTCACTGAACCTTCAGGGATCAAAATCATTGATAGAAATATTAATTACTCATAGATCAGTCAGATGCATGTTGGGAAATTGTTGCTCCAATAGCATTGCATAGTTATAAGATTACAATATGCATGAAAGTATTATGTAGCTTAAGAACTTTGTGTGATCAATTTAACAGTGACATCTAAGAAAATGTAAGGTAATGTTTGTTTTCAATAAAAGGACAAAATTCCTTTTAAAAAAAAAGCAATTATATATGTTTTGGAATCAGGAAGAACTGACTTAATAAATACAAGACTGTACATCTTGGCCTCCAATGTTGTATTTTGTGAAGTGGTAAATTGGGATAGAAACTGAGTTAAGGAACTAAAATTTTAAAAAATGAATTAATTAGTGTTGAAGGTGGTGCTTCTGTTACCTCGAAGCCCTGATCCTTTCCAGTGAACAGTCTTTCCTGAGGTTTTGCATTCCAATGAAGGAAACTTGTCATGGTCATTGCAAGTCCAAGACTGATGGTCAGTGGTGAAAATAAAACTGTAGCTGAGTGATAAGATGGTAGAAACTGAATCGTGGATAAAGTGGGGCTTGTAAACCTGTTGTAGATTCCAGTTGGGAAAAATAGAATATTCATGTCTGAAATACATAACTGAGATTTATGGAGGAGAACTGACTGTCATATCCATGTTATTTTCATCAAGTATGAGCAATTAATTGAACTTTGTTGAAGTTATTTGCCTGTTGGATAAGAATTTCGTTCTTTTGTTATTTGTGGTACTGTGAATGTACGCCCTTTCTGTTACGTATATGACAGAGATAAAAATAGATGCAATCGAAATGATATATTTTAAGAAGTCAATATTGATATAATAAATGTACATTACACTGCGGTGACAACTGAGGGGGGCAGAAAGCTAGGTAATTTTAATTTAGCTGCTTTAACTTTAAGTAAAAAATGGTGGAATATGGGCATTCTTACTGTAGTTCAGAGGCAACTATCAGTCCAAAAGGTTAGTAAAAATGGATTTTGCAGCTTTTGACTGTGTAGAGCAGTGGTTCCAAAACTGGCACAACCAAGATATTCCTGCTCCACTTTATTTACCTTCAGGCAGAGAGTTAGGTTTTGCTTGATCTATGATGATGTCATAACTTTTCCCTTTATTGATCGTAGTTGAGGTAGGACTTAATAGATTGTGATTGGTAATCCATCATGAAAATGGCAGAAACAGACCAAATGAAGAAGTGTAGACAGTATAGTTTGGAATATCTGAAATATGCATATATATCAGCACCAAGCAATCAAGCAAGGATGTGGGAAGTCAGGGAGCCCTCCAGTGTCCCTGACAATGACACCTGCAAGAACTGCATCCAGCTGCAGCTCCTAACAAACCGCGTTAGGGAACTGGAGCAGGAGCTGGATGACCTGCGGATCATTTGGGAGAATGAGGAGATTATAGATCGTAGCTACGGAGAGATAGTTACACCAAAGGAGCAGAGGACAGGAAATTGGGTCACTGTCAGGCGAGGGAAGGGGAAAGGGCAGGCAGAGCAAGGTTCCCCTGTGGCCATTCCCCTCAGCAACAAGTATACCGCATTGGATACTGTTGGAGGGGATGACTTACCTGGGACAAGCTGCAGTAGCCGGATCTCTGGCACTGAGACTGGCTCTGCAGTGCAGAAGGGAGGGGGGAGAAAGAGGAGAGCGGTAGTGATAGGGGACTCGATAGTTAGAGGTGCAGATAGGAGGTTCTGTGGTCGTGACAGAGAATCCAGGATGGTTTGTTGCCTCCCAGGTGCCAGGGTCAAGGATGTCTCTGATCGATTGCATGACATTCTGAAGTGGGAGGGTGATCAGCCAGATGTCGTGGTGCACATCGGTACCAATGACATAGCAAGGAAGAGTGAGGAGGTCCTGGACAGTGAGTATAGAGAGCTTGTTAGGAAGTTGAAAAGCAGGACCTCGAGGGTGGTAATCTCAGGATTGCTACCTGTGCTACGTGCCAGTGAGGGTAGGAATAGGATGCTCTGGAGGAGGAACAAGTGGCTGAGGAACTGGTGTAGGGGGCAGGGTTTCAGATTTCAGGATCATTGGGACCTCTTCAGGGGCAGGTGGGACCTGTACAAGAGAGACAGGTTACACTTGAACCACAGGGGGACCAATATCCTTTCAGGGAGGTTTGTTAGTGCTATTGGGGAGGCTTTAAACTAGATTTGCAGGGGGATGGGAACCAGAGTGCCAGAGCTGACAGTGTGGCTGGGGTGAAAATAAACGATAAGACCATAAGACCACAAGACAAAGGAGCAGAAGTAGACCATTCGGCCCATCGAGTCTGCTCCACCATTTTATCATGAGCTGATCCATTTTATCCTATTTAGTCCCACTGCCCCGCCTTCTCACCATAACCTTTGATGCCCTGGCTACTCAGATACCTATCAATCTCTGCCTTAAAGACACCCAATGACTTAGCCTCCACTGCTGCCCATGGCAACAAATTCCATAGATTCACCACCCTCTGACTAAAAAATTTTTTTCGCATTTCTGTTCTGAAAGGGCGCCCTTCAATCCTGAAGTCATGCCCTCTCGTACTAGACTCCTCCATCATGGGAAACAACTTTGCCACATCCACTCTGTCCATGCCTTTTAACATTCGAAATGTTTCTATGAGGTCTCCCCTCATTCTTCTAAACTCCAAGGAATACAGTCCAAGAGTAGACAAACGTTCCTCCTATGTTAACCCTCTCATTCCTGGAATCATTCTAGTGAATCTTCTCTGTACCCTCTCCAACGTCAGCACATCCTTTCTTAAATAAGGAGACCAAAACTGCCCACAGTACTCCAAGTGAGGTCTCACCAACGCCTTATAGAGCCTCAACATCACATTCCTGCTCCTATACTCTATTCCTCTAGAAGTGAATGCCAACATTGCATTTGCCTTCTTCACTACCGACTCAACTGGAGGTTAACTTTAAGAGAATCCTGTACGAGGACTCCCAAGTCCCGTTGCATCTCAGAACTTTGAATTCTTTCCCCTTTTAAATAATAGTCTGCCCGTTTATTTTTTCTGCCAAAGTGCATAACCATATACTTTCCAACATTGTACTTCATTTGCCACTTCTCTGCCCATTCTTCCAATCTATCCAAGTCTCCCTGCAGACTCTCCATTTCCTCAGCACTACCGGCCCCTCCACCTATCTTCGTATCGTCAGCAAACTTAGCCACAAAGCCATCTATTCCATAATCCAAATCGTTGATGTACAATGTAAAAAGAAGCGGCCCCAACACTGATCCCTGTGGAACACCACTGGTAACCGGCAGCCAACCAGAATAGGATCCCTTTATTCCCACTCTCTGTTTCCTGCCAATCAGCCAACGCTCTATCCACGTATGTAACTTTCCTGTAATTCCATGGGCTCTTATCTTGCTAAGCAGCCTCATGTGTGGCACCTTGTCAAAGGCCTTCTGAAAATCCAAATATACAACATCCACTGCATCTCCCTTGTCTAGCCTACTGGTAATTTCCTCAAGAAATTGTAATAGGTTTGTCAGGCAGGATTTTCCTTTAAGGAATCCATGCTGAGTTCTGCCTATCTTGTCATATGCCTCCAGGTACTCTGTAACCTCATCCTTGACAATCGACTCCAACAACTTCCCAACCACCGACATCAAGCTAACAGGTCTATAATTTCCTTTTTGCTTCCTTGCCCCCTTCTTAAATAGCGGAATGACATTTGCAATCTCCCAGTCCTCCGGAACCATGCCAGAATCTATCGACTTTTGAAAGATCATCGCTAATGCCTCCGCAATCTCCACAGCTACTTCCTTCAGGACACGAGGGTGCATTCCATCTGGTCCAGGAGATTTATCGACCTTTAGCCTATTCAGCTTCCTGAGTACTTTCTCTATCGTAATTGTGATTGCGCACACTTCTCTTCCCTGCCACCCTTGAGTGTCCGGTATACTGCTGATGTCTTCCTCAGTGAAGGCTGATGCAAAATACTTGTTCAGTTCCTCTGCCAGCTCCTCATCTCCCATTACAATTTCTCCTGTATCATTTTCTATCGGTCCTATATCTACTCTCACCTGTCTTTTACTCTTTATATACTTGAAAAAGCTTTTAGTATCCTCTTCGATATTATTTGCTAGTTTCCTTTCATAGTTAATCTTTTCTCTCTTAATGACCTTCTCGGTTTCCTTTTGTAAGGTTTTAAAAACTTCCCAATCCTCTCTCTTCCCACTAATTTTTGCTTCCTTGTATGCCCTCTCCTTAGCTTTAACTTTGGCTTTGACTTCTCTTGTCAACCACGGTTGCATCCTTTTTCCACTCGAAAATTTCTTCTTTTTTGGAATATACCTGTCTTGCACATTCCTCATTTCTCGCATAAGCTCCAGCCACTGCTGCTCTGCCGTCTTTCCCGCCAGTGTCTCTTTCCAGTCAACTTTGGCCAGTTCCCCTCTCATGCCACTGTAGTTTCCTTTACTCCACTGAAACACCGACACATCAGATTTCGGCTTCTCTTTTTCTAATTTCACAGTGAACTCAATCATGTTATGATCACTGTCTCCTAAGGGTTCCTTCACCTCAATCTCTCCAATCACCTCCGGTTCATTACACAATACCCAATCCAGTACAGCCGATCCCCTAGTGGGCTCAACAACAAGCTGTTCTAAAAAGCTACCTCGCAGACGTTCTACAAATTCTCTCTCTTGAGATCCAGTGCCGACCTGATTTTTCCAATCTACTCGCGTTAAAATCCCCCACAATTATCATAACACTGCCCTTCTGACAAGCCTTTTCTATTTCCAGTTGTAATTTGTAGTCCACATCCCTGCAGCTGTTTGGAGGCCTATAAATAACTGCCATCAGGATCCTTTTACCCCTGCTATTTCTTAGCTCAACCCATAAAGATTCTGCACCTTCCGATCCTATATCACCACTTTCTAATGACTTAATATCATTTCTTACCAATAAAGCCACGCCTCCCCCTCTGCCTACCTTCCTATCCTTCCGATACACCGTGTATCCTTGGACGTTCAGCTCCCAGAGACATGCATCCTTTAGCCAGGTCTCAGTGATGGCCACAATATCATACCTGCCAATCTGTAGCTGTACAACAAGATCATCCACCTTATTTCTTATGCTGCGTGCATTTAAGTACAACACCTTAAGACCAGTATTTGATACTTTTTGCTTTGATTTCACTGCAACTTTTTTGCACTGCAACTCACCCCAATGGCTACACATTTGCCCCATCACCTGCCTGTCTTTCCTGACATCTTTACTGCTCACTATCTTAGATTTATTTCTGTTTTCCGCTTCCTCCGCTCTATCATTCCGGTTCCCATCCCCCTGCCAAATTAGTTTAAACCCTCCCTAACAGCTCTATTAAACTTGCCCGCCAGGATATTGGTCCCCTTCGGGTTCAGGTGTAACCTGTCCTTTTTGAACAGGTCATACTTCCCCCAGAAGAGATCCCAATTATCCAAGAATCTGAAGCCCTTCCTCCTACACCAGTCTCTCAGCCAGGCATTCATCTGCCTGATCCGACTACTCTTGGCCTCGCTAGCACGTAGCACAGGTAGCAATCCCGAGATTACTACCCTGGAGGTCCTGCTTCTCAGCTTCCTTCCTAACTCCTGGAAATCTCTCTTCAGGACCTCCTCCTTTGTCCTATCTATGTCATTGGTACCAACATGTACCAAGGCAACTGGCTGCTCACCCTCCCCCTTTAGAATATTCAGGACCCGATCCGAGACATCCCGTACCCTGGCACCTGGGAGGCAACACACCATGCGGGTATCTCTATCAGGCTCACAGAATCTCCTGTCAGTTCCCCTGACTAGGGAATCCCCCACGACTACCGCATTTCTCTTCTCCCTCCTTCTCTCCTGCACAACAGCGCCAGGCTCAGTGCCAGAGACCCGGTCACCGTGGGCGTCCCCTGTCAGGTCATCCCCCTCAACAGCATCCAGAACAAGATATTTGTTGCTGAGGGGGACAGCCACAGGGGTACTCTCCACTATCCGGGCATTTCCCTTCCCTCTCTTGACAGTGACCCAGTGTTCTGACTCCTGTAGCCTAGGGATGACTATTGACTCCTGTAGCCTAGGGATGACTACCTCCCTGTAGCTCCTGTCTATCGCCTCTTCACTTTCCCTGATAAGCACTAGGTCATCAAGCTGCAGCTGCAGATCCCTAACACGGTCTCTGAGGAGCTGCAACTCGGTGCACCTGGCGCAGATGTGGCCATCAGGGAGGCTGGAAGTCTCCCAGGATTCCCACATCTGACACCCTGAACAAAGCACTAACCCTGCAGGCATGCTATCTAATTCTACACGAATGAAACAGGAAAAATGTGTCTACTCACCCACTTACCTTGCCAAACAGACAAACTTTTTAAACCGTTAGCTGTGAGAGCCCTGCTGATTCGTCCGGGCCGATTCGTGAAAGGGTTGGGGGGTGGGGGGAGAGAGAAAAAAAGAGTTGGCACTTCGCTCTCGCCTCTTCCCGTTTATTGCCGAAGCCCGTTGAAGCCAAAGCCCTACACTCTGCTACCGCTCACTCCACTGCCCACTCCGACAGCTGCCCGCTGTATAGGGTGGTCGCCTTTTTAAACTCTCCGCACGGTCCTGCCGACGTCACGCGCCTGCGCAGTCTCGCCCTTCTTGCACTCGAAGAAGTTTTAAAAAAAAAACTGCCTTCCTTCACAATTCAGCTCCCACGACGCTCTGTAGTCCCGATCCAAAGGAGAGCCGTTGGTAGCAACCTGCCTTTTTAAACTCTCCGCGCGGTCCTGCCGACATACGCGCCTGCGCAGTCTCGCCCTTCTTGCACTCGAAGAAGTTTTAAAAAAAACTGCCTTCCTTCACAATTCAGCTCCCACGACGCTCTGTAGTCCCGATCCAAAGGGCCGATTTGCGAAAGGGTTGGGGGGGGGGGGGGCTTGTTGATGTTGAAAGTTTGAGCAAATCCGCTGATAGGAAGGTTGTGAGTGGTGGTAAAAGTCTTCTGATGTGTATATATTTCAATGCTAGGAGTATTGCGGGGAAGGCGGATGAGTTGAGGGCGTGGATTGACACGTGGAATTATGATGTTGTAGCAATTAGTGAAACTTGGCTACAGGAGGGGCAGGACTGGCAGCTTAATATTCCAGGGTTCCGATGTTTCAGGTGTGATCGAGGCAGAGGAATGAAAGGTGGGGGAGTAGCATTGCTTGTTAGGGAAAATATTACAGCAGTGCTCAGGCAGGACGGATTAGAGGGCTTGTCTACTGAGTCCTTATGGGTGGAGCTGAGAAACAGGAAAGTTATGGCCACATTAGTGGGATTGTATTACAGACCACCCAATAGTCAACGAAACTTGGAAGAGCAAATCTGCAGAGAGATAGCAGGCAACTGCAGGAAACATAAAGTTGTGGTGGTAGGGGATTTTAATTTTCCATACATTGATTGGGACTCCCATACTGTTAGGGGTCTAGATGGTTTAGAGTTTGTAAAATGTGTTCAGGAAAGTTTTCTAAATCAATATATAGAGGGACCAACTAGAGGGGATGCAATATTGGATCTCCTGTTAGGAAACGAATTAGGGCAAGTGACGGAAGTCTGTGTAGGGGAGCACTTTGGTTCCAGTGATCATAACACCATTAGTTTCAATTTGATCATGGACAAGGATAGATCTGGTCCTAGGGTTGAGGTTCTGAACTGGAAGAAGGCCAAATTTGAAGAAATGAGAAAGGATCTAAAAAGCGTGGATTGGGACAGGTTGTTCTCTGGCAAAGATGTGATTGGTAGGTGGGAAGCCTTCAAAGGGGAAATTTTGAGAGTGCAAAGTTTGTATGTTCCTGTCAGGATTAAAGACAAATTGAATAGGAATAAGGAACCTTGGTTCTCAAGGGATATTGCAACTCTGATAAAGAAGAAGAGGGAATTGTATGAAATGTATAGGAAACAGGGGGTAAATCAGGTGCTTGAGGAGTATAAGAAGTGCAAGAAAATACTTAAGAAAGAAATCAGGAGGGCGAAAAGAAGACATGAGGTTGCCTTGGCAGTCAAAGTGAAGGAGAATCCAAAGAGCTTTTACAAGTATATTAAGAGCAAAAGGATTGTGAGGGATAAAATTGGTCCTCTTGAAGATCAGAGTGGTCGGCTTTGTGCGGAACCAAAGGAAATGGGGGAGATCTTAAATAGGTTTTTTGCGTCTGTATTTACTAAGGAAGCTGGCATGAAATCTATGGAATTGAGGGAATCAAGTAGTGAGACCATGGAAACTGTACAGATTGAAAAGGAGGAGGTGCTTGCTGTCTTGAGGAAAATTAAAGTGGATAAATCCCCGGGACCTGACGGAGTGTTCCCTCGGACCTTGAAGGAGACTAGTGTTGAAATTGCGGGGGCCCTGGCGGAAATATTTAAAATGTCGCTGTCTACGGGTGAAGTGCCATAGGATTGGAGAGTGGCTGATGTTGTTCCGTTGTTTAAAAAAGGATCGAAAAGTAATCCGGGAAATTATAGGCCGGTGAGTTTAACGTCAGTAGTAGGTAAGTTATTGGAGGGAGTACTAAGAGACAGAATCTACAAGCATTTGGATAGACAGGGGCTTATTAGGGAGAGTCAACATGGCTTTGTGCGTGGTAGGTCATGTTTGACCAATCTGTTGGAGTTTTTCGAGGAGGTTACCAGGAAAGTGGATGAAGGGAAGGCAGTGAATATTGTCTACATGGACTTCAGTAAGGCCTTTGACAAGGTTCCGCATGGGAGGTTAGTTAGGAAAATTCAGTCGCTAGGTATACATGGAGAGGTGGTAAATTGGATTAGACATTGGCTCGATGGAAGAAGCCAGAGAGTGGTGGTAGAGAATTGCTTCTCTGAGTGGAGGCCTGTGACTATTGGTGTGCCACAGGGATCAGTGCTGGGTCCATTGTTATTTGTCATCTATATCAATGATCTGGATGATAATGTGGTAAATTGGATCAGCAAATTTGCTGATGATACAAAGATTGGAGGTGTAGTAGACAGTGAGGAAGGTTTTCAGAGCCTGCAGAGGGACTTGGACCAGCTGGAAAAATGGGCTGAAAAATGGCAGATGGAGTTTAATACTGACAAGTGTGAGGTATTGCACGTTGGAAGGACAAACCAAGGTAGAACATACAGGGTTAATGGTAAGGCACTGAGGAGTGCAGTGGAACAGAGGGATCTGGGAATACAGATACAAAATTCCCTAAAAGTGTCGTCACAGGTAGATAGGGTCATAAAGAGAGCTTTTGGTACATTGGCCTTTATTAATTGAAGTATTGAGTATAAGAGCTGGAATGTTATGATGAGGTTGTATAAGGCATTGGTGAGGCCGAATCTGGAGTATTGTGTTCAGTTTTGGTCACCAAATTACAGGAAGGATATAAATAAGGTTGAAAGAGTGCAGAGAAGGTTTACAAGGATGTTGCCGGGACTTGAGAAACTCAGTTACAGAGAAAGGTTGAATAGGTTAGGACTTTATTCCCTGGAGCGTAGAAGAATGAGGGGAGATTTGATAGAGGTATATAAAATTATGATGGGTATAGATAGAGTGAATGCAAGCAGGCTTTTTCCACTGAGGCAAGGGGAGAAAAAAACCAGAGGACATGGGTTAAGGGTGAGGGGGGAAAAGTTTGAAGGGAACATTAGGGGGGGCTTTTTCACACAGAGTGGTGCGAGTATGGATTGAGCTGCCAGACGAGGTGGTAAATGCGGGTTCTTTTTTAACATTTAAGAATAAATTGGACAGATACATGGATGGGAGGTGTATGGAGGGATATGGTCCGTGTGCAGGTCAGTGGGACGAGGCAGAAAATGGTTCGGCACAGCCAAGAAGGGCCAAAGTGCCTGTTTCTGTGCTGTAGTTTCTATGGTTCTATGGTAACCCCAGCCAAAGTTTCTTTTTTCAAATGAGGCAATGAAACTGTCCAGGCTCCTTGAACATTTGCAGAGAATACACTCTGGTAAAGCAAACAAGAACTGAACTTGTTTTCAGTCATTTTGTGAAAGCCTTAAGAAATGAAAAATACTTCAAAACATATTTGCCAGCACTTCACAACAAAACAGTGATGGTTTGTGTGCTTCATTGCTAAATCTGGAAAGCTCCATACAATTGGAGAAGGATTGATTCTGCTAACAGTAAGGGAGGTTCTGAGTACAGTTTTGCATAAGTCACCAGACAAAATAATTAAAGCAATTCCGCTCAACAACAACTCTCTTCAAAAATGAATAGATGAAATATGGAAGACACATTGTGCAACATACTTAGGACAACAGAATTTGCTCTGCAGTTGGAGGAGTCAACTTTACCAGGCAGTGAGTGTTTGCTTCTTGGTTATGTTCACTTCATAAAAGATGAAAGCATGGTTCAGGACTTGCTGTTTGCAAGGGGTCTAGAAACAGATTCTAAGGAAGAGTCAATATTTTGGGTTGTTGAGCAACTTTTTCAAAGAGAAGGACAATCTACTCACCAACATTCCTGCTTGTGCAACGGATGGGGGACCATCAATGACAAGATGCCACCATAGGTTTATTACTTTCCTGGAAAAAAGCTCTACCTAACGTATTTACTCTTCACTGTGTAATTCACAGTCATCTTGTCACAAAAAAGTCTAAGTGATTGGCTGCACAAATCATTAAGTACTATTATCACAGCTGTAAGTACGATCTAGTGCCATGCTATCAATTCTTGACTATTTTGAGAGGTATGTATTGAGGATGATGAACAGTTTGAACACTTGCTGTTACACACAGAAGTCAGATGGCTCTCAATAGGAAACTGCCTGAGGCACTTTTATGCACTTTTTAAAACTGTGATAAAATTATTTGAAGACTCAAAAACTTAATTTAGTAATCAACTCAAGAATATTAGGCACAGCATTGCTTATTTGTTAGAATTATTTGCAAAGTTTAATGAAATCAATCTTCAATTGCAAGGAAATGTGAATCTTAACGAAGTCAGATCAGTTCTTTCCAAGTTAACCCTATTGTAATGCAACTTGGCTGTTGCGACCTTTTCCATTTTCCGAGCCTTTCTGAGTTGGAAGTGAAAGAAAGGATACCAGATGATGATCTTCAAGTTTACTATGCCCACCTGGGTGAGCTGCATAAAGACATGTACGATTTCAGGATCTCCTTTCGATCCAAATTCCAGATTCGGTAATAAATCTATTCCTGAACATTTATAATAAGGGATTAACAGGGAGGATGGAGGAAGCACTGATCTCACTACAAAATGACTGAGCTGAAGCGGAGATGCAAAAAATCATATCAAGACTTCTGGTTGCAGAAAAATAATCTCTGAATGCTATCCTGCTCTCTGGAAAAAAGTCAAGGTGTTCTTTATTGCCTTTCTAACATCATGCTTAGTGGAGCCTGGTTTCAGTGAAGCCATTCAACCTCTTTCAAAGCAAAGAAACAGACTGCAAATTACTGAATGTTAGGATCTAAGTTCCTGAGTGGCATTCAGCTTGATGTTAAAAAGCTGATATCACTGCATCAAGCCCATTCATCTCATTGAAAGGTGAAAAACTAATGAAGTTGTAAATAGTTGGAATACTAATGTAAGCTCTAAAATGTTGATGGAAATTGTTTTTACTGTAAATAACTAAAGACATTTTATTTAAACGCAAACAACAGGAATTCTGCAGATGCTGGAAATTCAAGCAACACACACCTCTTCCTAGAGATGCTGCCTGGCCTGTTGCGTTCACCAGCAACTTTTATGTGTGTTGAAAGACGTTTTATTTGTAGCTTTAAATAGATTTGAATAATTTTGCAATTATTTGTCACTGCTTTGAATTTGCTGATCCTTTTTTCTTTCACTGTGCATTGTAAATCAAAATTCTTTATTGTTTTAATGTAATGGCCGGAAAGGCAGAGGGGTGCGCTGGGAATGTGGTCTGGGATCCAAGGGGGTGGTAACCCAAAAAGATCTGGAAACCTCTGGGGTGGAGTATATTTGTTGGTCTGTTTTCGGAGTCATGATCAAACCAATGGAATTCAGCAGGGTGCATGAGTATAGGCGCAATTACACACAGTGCAGAATGAAAAATGAAAGCTTGTTCAAATTCAATAACTTGATCTAACAGATCCCAGTGAGAGTTATGTTCCAATGGTCAATACTTTTTTTTAAAGATGTTGTTTTGTAGTACTTTCAGTTATATAGTTCTGGATAAGTATACAATGTAACAAGTTCAATTAAGTGGTGCACTAGCTGTCAGTGTAAGATTGATCATTGTTTCAGTTTTAAAACGCTTTTATCGATTAGTTTTTAGCAAATAATATTAAGATCAAAGTAAAAGTTAGAATGCAGAGTTGAATGGGGATCATATAAAGCAGTTGTTTTGAGGAAAAGTTCCAGTGGTCTGAACTTAACCCAGCAGATTTTAGAAGTGTATGATTGATTAGTTACATCTTTTGTTAGCAAAGTGCATCATGTCAGTGAGCTATGTTTTGGTTCATGGGTAAAGAAATTATTCTATGTTTTAGAGAGAACTCCATTTGTAGAGAATTCATTAATGCCTAAGGTAATTTCAGCATTTCACTTAATTAACTAAAGTGCATTTTGTGTTATTATAGCTACTCGATTCAACCTTGAGACTGAATGGAAGAACAACTATCCACAGCTGAGAGAATTAGACAGGGTAACTTCCAATTCTTGCTTAATAGCTTTTGTATGAGCAATTTGATGTCCCTTTCTAATTCTCATTTTTCTTTCATTAGAATGAACTGTATGAAAAAGCCAAAAATGAGATTCTGGATGAAGTGATCAGCTTAAGTCAGGTTACTCCAAAGCATTGGTAATGTTTATTTTAATATTGGAGCAATAAATTGATTTTTAAATTAAAGAAATAGACTCCAGTTGAGATATTGATATTTGAAATATATGTAAGTAATTTCAGATTACTGTAATTAGTATAAAACCTGGTGCTCATTCTCTCGTTATATCACTGATTCTACTGTGAAAGTGAGTTGATTTGGTTTGCATTGTACTCAGCACTAACAAAACTCAAAGGCTCAAGTAGCTAACGCTGAGTGTTGGGAGAGTGTAAGCAGTGTATTCCAATAGTATCTGAGCTTCAAAACTAAACCTTCGAAAGTTCCCTTATCTTACAGATGGAGGTTTCATAAAATAAGGAAGAGTCATTTTGTTCTAATAAGTAAAATAAAAGCAGTCGTAGCCCACTCCCCAGTGTCTTGCACCGCATCCTCAGGATACCAAAATTCTACTATACTCCTAACTACCATTGAATCCCAAATTTGTGGTTCTTGCACCCCAAGATACCCCCTACAACTTCAACAGACCCTACTCTCAATCAACCCTTATTCGTATCATCCAAGTCAAAGAACACACCACAATACCCGAGGTACACATTCTTTAAAATAAAAACATGCAAAAAGCAACCTTGCACACAGAATTTTTAATGTAAATGTTATTGAGCATGGGGCCATTACGTACCCCAGCCTCCCAAATCAGCACTAAGTTTGACTGCTCCTTCAACAACAGCTATTCTTTTAAAATATAAGGTATTGCCCATAATCCAAGTCTGGGATGGATAAAGGCATGTAAAATTAGAATGAGAGAATAGGCCAGGGCAAAATAGCAGTTAGCAGTAAGCTAATGGTTTGTTGAGAATAACAAACACAAGGGGAGTAATTTCCCTGCACCTGGAAACTGACACAGTAATTTATTTGCAAACAACAGGAATTCTGCAGATGCTGGAAATTCAAGCAACACACATCAAAGTTGCTGGTGAACGCAGCAGGCCAAGCAGCATCTGTAGGAAGAGGTGCAGTCGACGTTAGTCCTGACGAAGGGTCTCGGCCTGAAACGTCGACTGCACCTTTTCCTACAGATGCTGCTTGGCCTGCTGCGTTCACCAGCAACTTTGATGTGTGTTACAGTAATTTATTTTTTTCTTTCCAAAATTACCAGGACATCTAATATTGCTGTCCTTTACATCTTGTATTGAATCTTCAGACTGAAAAAAAGATGGCAGAAGTTCCCATATGTAACCAAAGAATAACTTGAATCAGCATGTAATTTTTGAATCATATTTTCCTTTCGCACATTACAGGGCTACTTTGAAAATTTTGTCCTTCCCTTTCCTTTTAATTCTAAATCAGTGTTTATACTTAATTTGTTATCTCTTTTTTTTTACTGAAACAGTTTCAGAAGCATCACTTGGCAGCTCTTTATTGTAATTTAGGCAAAGCATCTGCAAGCACCTGGAAGAATTTATTTTTCTTCTAGAATAGCTGTGATATCTTGAATCTGCACCTAGAATTTAAATTAGCTTGATCGGCATATAGATGCAGATTACTCTTGAAAGTTCAGTATTTTTATGAATTTTGGTAATTTGCTAAGGAACACTGAAATGCAGCAAAGTGGAAATGTACTTTGAGAAGCAGCTGAATTATTTGATTTTAAGCCACCTGGAATAAATAGTAACACACACAAAATACTCGAGGACCTCAGCAGGTCAGACAGCATCTATGGAAAAGAGTACAGTCGACATTTTGGGCAGAGGCAAGGTGGTAAGTGAAGCCAAGATTTAATCAATAAGGGAATTAAAATCAAGGATTATAGGAAAAAAATAACAGGGAAATGGACTTGCAGAAAGCTGCGTCAACCATCACCTTATTGAATGGCAGTTGTCATATGAAAAATAGGAACAGTAAATCACGATATTTCTCTTTGTTCCTACTTCATTGGTCTTATATCTACTCTTTATTCCAATCACAATTAAGAGAAAATCTGCAGATGCTGGAAATCCAGGCAGAAGTTACAGAACACACGTCTGCACTCATCCCATCCTCCCTCCACCCCACCCAGGATAGGGTTCCTCTTGTCCTCATCTACCAACCCATCAGCCTCTGTGTCCAGCACATAAATCTCTGTAACTTCCGCCAACTCCAATGGGATCCCACCACCAAGCACATCTTTCCCTCCCCCCTACTTTGTGCTCCCCCCTCTCCTTCGCCATTCCCTATTCCCATTTTCCTCTCTCGCCTTATCTCCTTGCCTGCCAATCACCTCCCTCTGGAGCCCCCCCCCCTTCTTCCATGGCCTTCTATCCTCTCCTATCAGATTCCCCCTTCTCCAACCCTATATCTCTTTCACCCATCAACTTCCCAGCTCTTTACTTCACCCCTCCTCCCCCCTCCTGGTTTCACCTATCAACATGTTTCTCCCTTCCCTCCCCTCCCCCCCCCACCTTCTTACTCTGACTCCTCATCTTTTTTTTCTCCAGTCCTGATGAAGGGTCTCGGCCCAAAACATCGACTGTACTCTTTTGCATAGATGCTGCCTGGCCTACTGAGTTCCTCCAGCAGTCTATGTGTGTTGCCTGGATTTCCAGCATCTGCAGCTTTCTCCTGGTTGTGTTTGGAATAAAGAGTAGATATAAGACCACTGAAGTAGGAACAAAGGGGAACCTCGTGATTTGCTGTTCCTAGTTTTCATATGACAACTGCCATTCAATAAGATCATGGTTGATGCAGTTTTCTACAAGTCCGTTTCTCTATTTTTTTCCATAATCCTTGATTTTAATTTCCTTACTGATTAAATCTTGTCTTTGAGTATATTTTATCTCATTTTTGCATATTCAAATTTAATTGTATTCTAATGTAAGATAGTGTTTTAGTTCATAGACCTTAGAATTTGCCTGAAGTGTTTTTGGTAATTACTTATGCAGCGCATTGAGAATGGGAAGAATTGTTTTATAGTTGTGCTGGGTCAAAAAGCCAAATCTGTGACCAGTTACTCTTCTGAAATACAATACAATAAAATAGATCATGTGCTTGCCTTGTGTCTGGTTTGTATTCAAACAGAATACAAGGCTTCTGGTTATCTATCTAGTGATTTTTCTCTTACTTTGTGAAAGGTTACCATATTTTACTGTTTCTTTGTCAGTCTTTCTTATTTCTATTTGCTTTTTTAATTTTAGATGTTCAGATCAACAGTTGATATATTCTGACTTTTTTTTCCCCTATGCTGTCCATTCCAACATATACTGTACTTTATCAAAAAAAGTTCATCGACACAGTTAATCTTTCCTTCTGTAAATATGGTCTAAGATGCAATATTATTAAAATAATGAAGGGTTAAAGGCCAGTTTAATTCGTAATAGTCATATTGATTAGTAATATAGAGTGAAATATGTTCATTGGCTGGTAAAGGACTTAAATCTGTTCCCTAAAATAAGTACTTGGTTGTCCTGGGAATCCATGATAGATTAGCAACTTTTCAAGAGCTGAGAAGGAGATAAATCAAAGTTGCTGAATCAATTTGATGATGAATTGTTCAGTACTTTCTTTTGTGTTTGTTATTTTATTAGTATAAGCACTGAATGGGCATAGTTTCTGAACTGGTTTATGTTGGTAAGAATTGAACACAATGATACTTCTGGTCTGAAAATATTTTTTTAAAGTAGGATTTTGTTGAAACTGAAATGTAGCAGTTGGCAGATATCAGTTATTAATACTTGTGGATAGAACAGAGAAATGGGAATCAATTGCATGCACAGTAATATATGCACTGATGAAAGGGAAATACTGGTAAACGTGTTTTCCATGCAGAAGTGATTTTACATTAATGTTCCACATTAATACAAAATTATAGAATACTTGAACACTGACTTAACTTGTTCATCTTGTGCTCAGATCTTTCGTGTCAAGGCCATATGTTGGATTTAGCCAGATTTTACTTGCTAATCCTTTCAAAAGCATTTGGGAGAGGGGGAAAAAGACTACACCGACCAAAGTGATTTGGGGGGGGAAATGGTACCTCAACATTTACTAATTTGTAATGTGCAAAGCTTTGCAACTTAAAAATACTTTTAAAGGTTGAACTGAAGTCTTGAAGTGTGTGTCACATTTATTACACTTGCTGTTCAAGAAAATACTCTGTCTTGGATTCTGAGTTACAGATGGCCGATAACTGTCAATCCTACAAAGAAAGATAGTCACACCAGGGCCTGCGAAGGCAGGTAAATGGGTAACAGCCAGGAGAGGGAAGGGCCGGAGTCGGAAGCTGGAGAGTACCCCTGTGGCTGTCCCCCTTAACAATAAGTACTCCAGTTTGAGTACTGTTGGGAGGGACAGCCTACCTGGGGGAAGCAACAGTGGCCACACCTCTGGCACAGAGTCTGGCCCTGTGGCTCAAAAAGGTAGGGAAAGGAAGAGGATGGCAGCAGTGAAAGGGGATTCTATAGTTGGGGCGTCAGACAGGCGATTCTGTGGACGCAAGGAAGAAGCACGGATGGTAGTTTGCCTTCCAGGTGCCAGGGTCCGGGATGTTTCTGATCACGTCCACGATATCCCGAAGTGGGAAGGAGAACAGCCAGAGGTTGTGGTACATATTGGTACCAACGACATAGGAAAAGGGAGTAGGTCCTGAAAGCAGACTACAGGGAGTTAGGAAGGAAGTTGAGAAGCAGGACCACAAAGGATTACTGCCTGTGCCACATAACAGAAAGTATAGGAATAGAATAGAATGCGTGCCTGAGCGATTGGAGCAGGGGGCAGGGATTCAGATTTCTGGATCATTGGGACCTCTTTTGGGGCAGGTGTGACCTGTACAAAAAGGACAGGTTCTACCTGAATCCGAGGAGAACCAATATCCTGGCAGGGAGATTTGCAAAAGCTATTGGGGAGAGTTTAATCTAGAATTGCTGGGGGGTGGGAACCGAACTGAAGGGATGGAGGAAGAGGTGGTTGGCTCACAAATAGAGACCGCTTGGAGACAGTGCGAGAGGGAGGATAGGCAGGTGATAGAGAAGGGAGGCGCTCAGACCGATGGTTTGAGATGTGTCTGTTTTAATGCAAAGAGTATTATGAACAAAGCGGATGAGCTTAGAGTGTGGATCAGTACTTGGAGCTATAATGTTGTGGCATTACAGAGACTTGGATGGTGTAGGGGCAGGAATGGTTACTTCGAGTGCCGGTCTTTAGATGTTTCAGAAAGGACGTGGAGGGAGTCAAAAGAGGTGGGGGCATGGCGCTGTTGATCAGAGATAGTGTCACGGCTGCAGAAAAGGAGGAAGTTCTGGAGGAATTGTCTACTGAGTTTCTGTACGTGGAAGTTTGGAACAGGATGGAGTCAATAACTCTACCAGATGTTTTTTATAGACCACCCATTAGTAAGAGGGGCATCAAGGAGTAGAAAGGGAGACAGATTCTGGAAAGGTGTAATAATAACAGGGTTGTCATAGTGGGAGATTTTAATTTCCCAAATATCGATTGGCATGTCCCTAGAGCGAGGGGTTTAGATGGGGTGGAGTTTGTTAGGTGTGTTCAGGAAGGTTTCTTGACACGATATGTAGATAAGCCTACAACAGGAGAGGCTGTAATTGATCTGGTATTGGGAAATGAACCTGGTTTGGTGTCAGATCTCTCAGTGGGAGAGCATTTTGGATCACAATTCTATCTCCTTTACCATAGCTTTGGAGAGGGATAGGAACAGACAAATTAGGGAAGTGTTTAATTGGAGTAAGGGGAAATTTGAGGGTATCAGGCAGGAACTTTGAGGCATAAATTGGAAACAGATGTTCTCAGGAAACATATGGAAGAAATGTGGCAAATGTTCAGGGGATATTTACATGGAGCTCTGCATAGGTATGTTCCAATGAGACAGGGAAAGGATGGTAGGGTACAGGAACCGTGGTGTACAAAGGCTGTTGTAAATCTAGTCAAGAAGAAAAGAGCTTACGAAAGGTTCACAAATCTAGGTAATGATAGGGATCTAGATTATAACACTAGCAGGAAGGAGCTTAAGAATGAAATTAGGAGAGCCAGAAGAGGCCACGAGAAGGCCTTGGCGAGCAGGATTAAAGAAAACCCCAAACATTCTACAAGTATGTGAAGAGCAAGAATATAAGAACTTGAGAGAATAGGACCAATCAAGTATGACAGTGGAGAAGTGTGTATGGAACCGGAGGAGATAGCAGACGTACTTAATGAATACTTTGCTTCAGTGTTCACTACGGAAATGGATCTTGGCGATTGTACGGATGACTTATAGTGGTCTGAAAAGCTTGAGAATGTAGATATTAAGAAAGAGAATGTGCTGGAGCTTTGGGAAAGCATCAAGTTGGATAAGTCGCCGGGACTGGATGAGATGTACCCCAGGCTACTGTGGGAAGTGAGGGAGGAGATTGCTGAGCCTCTGGCGATGATCCTTGCATCATCAATGGGGATGGGAGAGGTTCCAGAGGATTAGAGGGTTGTTCCCTTATTCAAGAAAGGGAGTAGGGATAGCCCAGGAAATTATAGACCAGTGAGTCTTACTTCAGTGGTTGGTAAATTGATTGGGAAGATCCTGAGAGGCAGGATTTATGAACATATAGAGAGGCATAATATGATTAGAAATAGTAAGCATGGCTTTGTCAAAGGCAGGTCGTGCCTTATGAGCCTGATTGAATTTTTTGAGGATGTGACTAAACACATTGATGAAGGTAGAGCAGTAGATGTAGTGTATATGGATTTCAGCAAGGTATTTGACAAGGTACCCCATGCAAAGCTTATTGAGAAAGTTAGAAGGCATGGGGACATTGCTTTGTGGATCCAGAACTGGCTTGCCCACAGAAGACAAAGAGTGGTTGTAGACGGGTCATATTCTGCATGGAGGTCGGTCACCAGTGGTGTGCCTCAGGGATCTATTCTGGGACCCCTTCTCTTTGTGATTTTTATAAATGACCTGGATGAGGAAGTGGAGGGATAGGTTAGTAAATTTGCTGATGACACAAAGGTTGGGGGTGTTGTGGATAGTGTGGAGGGCTGTCAGAGGTTACAGCGGGACATTGATGGGCTGCAAAACTGTGCTGAGAAGTGGCAGATGGAGTTCAACCCAGATAAGTGTGAGGTTGTTCATTTTGGTAGGTCAAATACGATGGTAGAATATAGTATTAATGGTAAGACTCTTGGCAGTGTGGAAGATCAGAGGGATCTTGGGTCGGAGTCCATTGGACACTCAACGGTGCTGCGCAGGTTCAAGTTCAAGTCGCTTTTATTGTCATTTCAACCATAACTGCTGGTACAGTGCACAGTAAAAACGAAACAACGTTCCTCCAGGACCATGATGCTACATGAAACAACACAAAAGTACGCTAGACTACCTGAAACAACACAAAACTACATTAGACTTCAGACCTACACGGGACTACATAAAGTGCCCAAAAGAGTGCAAGGCAGTACAATAATTAATAAAGAAGACAATAGGCACAGTAAAGGACAAATTACAATATAATAATAAGTTATGTAAATGTAAACAGTGTTTTAGCAGGAATTGAGATAGAAATGAGCAAAAATTGCAAAGGGAATGGAATGGTGTTCAGTTGTGTGTGTGTGTGTAGGTTGGTGTCAGACTAGACTCTGGGAATTGAGGAGTCTAATAGCTTGAGGGAAGAAACCGTTACACAGTTGACTCTGTGGTTAAGAAAGCATATGGTACATTGGCCTTCATCAATCATGGGATTGAGTTTAGGAGTCGAGAGGTAATGTTGCAGCTATATAGGACCCTGGTCAGACTCCACTTGGAGTACTGCGCTCAGTTCTGGTCGCCTCACTACAGGAAGGATGTGGAAAACATAGAAGGGGTGCAGAGGAGATTTACAAGGATGTTGCCTGGATTCGGGAGCATGCCTTATGAGAATAGGTTGAGTGATCTTGGCATTTTCTCCTTGAAGTGACAGAGGATGAGAGATGACCTGATAGAGGTGTATAAGATAATGAGAGGCATTGATCGTGTGGATAGTCAGAGGCTTTTCCCCAGGGCTGAAATGGCTATCATGAGAGGGCACAGTTTTAAAGTGCTTGGAAGTAGGTACAGAGATGATGTCAGGATTTTTTTATGCAGAGAGTGGTGAGTGCGTGGAATGGGCTGCCAGTGACGGTGGTGGAGGTGGAAACGATAGGGTCTTTTAAGAGACTCCTGGATGGGTACATAGAGCTTAGAAAAATAGAGGGCTATGGGTAACCCTAGGTAATCTCTAAGGTAAGGACATATTCGGCACAGCTTTGTGGTCCGAAGGGCCTGTATTGGGCTGTAGGTTTTCTATGTTTCTATGTATCTAATTGCCCAGCTTTAAAACACAAGAGTTCATCATAGCAGCAATTATCCACTGTCTGATCACACTCTTACATCTTACTTACTGAGTTGTTTTTGTAGAACCTCATATTAAAATATTAGACATGGCAATGCCCTGTTTGATTTGAGAATGGCTTATCTTTCAGGGCAAATTTTGGACAGAAAATCGTTCCATCTCAGAGAAAGTGCCATGAATCACTGGATGATGCATCTTACTTGCTCAATATGAAGTTTATAATAGAACTTCATATATTGAAATGCTTTTATTAAATTTACACTGGTGATGCATATTGCGTTAATTTCTGAGATGCATACAAGTTAATTTTTGAGAATGAAAGTTAAACCTCTATTCTGGTAATCTACTTTGAGGATCCATGACTAAAGAAACATATGCCTGTCAGTTATAAGCAGTTTCAATTTTATAGTAATTATTTAACATCTTTGAGGCATTTGTTTAATACCATTATTACTTATCAATTGTGTAAAACTTGTGTAAATTACAAGGAAATTCCTCAAGCCTTTTCCACAGGCAGTGGATGATTTTCATTATAGTTTGGAAAAAACTTTTGAGCTTGATCCACAGGGTCACCTACAACATTATTTTAACAATTGATAGTATTTGATTTAATTACATGTTAACATGCTTAGATGTTGGTGCAGTAGGAAGCAAGATATGTGTATGTTTAAATATTTTCTTTGAAGTTACTTTGTCTTATCCTTAAAAAAAATGAGCCACAGCAATTTGACTGATTGGAATTCTAAATTTGTTTCTAGGGAAGAAATTTTGCAGCGAAAGCTATGGGAAAAAGTCTCCACTCATGTGATAGAGAATATTTATCTTCCTGCTGCTCAGTCTGCGAATTCAGGCACATTCAATACCACAGTGGACATCAAGCTCAAACAATGGACAGACAAACAACTGCCTCACAAAGCAGTAGAGGTTGGAGTTGGTTTGCATCTTATGTAATTTGCTGATATTTAAAATTGAGCAGTGATTATTTAGACAATAAGACATAAAAGCAGAATTAGGCTGTTCAGACTGTTGAGTCTGTTCTGGCAGTCCATTACGGTTGATTTATTATCCCTGTCAACCCATTCTCCTGCTTTATCCTCGTAACCTTTCTTGCCCTGATTAATCAAGAAGCTATCAAACTCCACTTTAAATATACCCATTGACTTGGCCTCCACAGCTGGCTGTGGCAATGAATTCTACAGGTTCTACAAATTCCTCCCCACCTCTGTTCTAAATGGACATCCCTCTATTCTAAGGCTGTGCTCTCTGGACCTAGACTCACCCACTGTAGGAAACATCTTCTCCACATCCACTTGTGTTGACCTTTCAAAATCTGATAGGTTTCAGTGGGATCCCCTAATTTTTTTAAGCTCCAGCGAGTATAAGCCCAGAGCCATCAAACACTCCTTATGCATTAACCCTTTCACTCCCAGAATCCCTCTCATGAACCTCCTTTTCTTCAATGCCAGCACATCTTTTCTTAAATAAGGTGCCCAAACCTCAAAGGTTCATTTATTATGAAAGTATGTATGCAGTATACAACTCTGAGATTCCTCTTTTCCAGTTAGCCACAAAACCAAGAAAAAAGAAGGGCAACACAATCATCAGCTGCCAAACCCCTCTCCCCACAAGAAACACAACAAGAACATCAGCCCCCAATACCTCTCTCCCTGCAGAAAAAAATGAACAAAACCATTGCCCATCCCACACCCCTTCCCTTGCACAAAACGCAAAAAAGAAAAATCGACCTCCAAATCCCCTGTCCCTATGCAAAGAAACTAACAAAAAAAAAACAAGACTATCAACCCCTAGACCCCACCTCCCCCTACACAAAATTCCATAACAGCATCAACCATTGCACAAAAAAAAAGAAAGATCGGGTGAAAACACAGAATATAAAAAACTGTAAGACTGGATTAAAAATCCGTAGTCCAAGTACATATCCATATACACAGAAAACCTCAGTAATGACCTTCAGGCATAGTGACAGGCCACACAGGCTCCCCTCTCTGGCAGCAGAGTGATCCCACCAACAATCAGAAGGCAGGTAGCTGGCGCTTCTGCATTCGCCTGGATGTTTCAGTCTCCCTTGTTGCTTTAATCGGCAAACAGTAGAAGCTTTGATCAGCAAAATGGAGTTGAACATTGGCTCCCACCCCCTCCTGCCGCAGCCTCCTCACCCTGAGGCTCATGCTTACCGTCTCTTGGAATCCTCTCGGAGATAGCAAAGCAGTAGCTCACCCAAACTATGTCCAAACTGCAAATCCTAGGCTCCAACAGTTCCAGAAACATATTCATGATGAAAAATAGACGTTTAAGACATAAAAGAAGTGAAAGAAGTAGTTCTGTGGTCTATCCAGAAGATGTCGACTGAGGGAGTGTTGTACACAAGCACCATATTGACCAAGACGTCACTTTTCACAATACTCCAAGTGCAATCTGACCAATGTCTTATAAAGCCTCAGCATTACATCCTTGCTTTTATATTCTAGTCTCCACTCTCTCTGATGTCCCATTAGGCAGACAAGTCGTGATAGACCCCGCTTGCACTTTAAACTGCTGTGTAAACTCCACAAGGGAAAGTCTCCATTTCCCTCTGTCATCTCCTGCTCTGCAGACAAGCCAATTTGTATTTTGGACGATTTGTATAAAGAGAGAACTAAAAGGAATGTATTTCTAAAGAGCTATTTTCATTTGCATACTGTATCTTTGAAAGTGTGATTTGTTTTTATACACCTTTTATCATCACTACAATGTGTCAAAGCATGTACTTAGGTTCTTTTAGTCTTGCTGTTCCTCCTTCTCACTTCCACTTTCTCTCTTGCTTTGCACTCTTTCAGCCTGAGCTTATTCTCCTCTATTAGCCCTACTTTACCTGCCAATACAGTTGTTGGGAGTGTGATGCTAAACCCTGACATATGACAAAGCAATTAACTTTCATGTGAGGATTATTGCATTTGTTGTCCTTCTCAGCTAAGTTCACCCTGTCCTTCCTCCATTTCTTTTGTCCTTATAGAGGCTGGGAACCTGAACTTGCCCAGTAGACTTCATTTTAAGATTGTTCACATGAAATGTAACACATGCTAATTTTGTGTTTTGTATAATTTGGTATCTCCATACATGATATTCAGCAACAGAGTTACTGGAACCCAAAGATTTCCTGTTCAGAAACTGATGTACCGTAATGTGCATAATGTCTCCACTTTCCCACCAAAACAGCCATTAGCTCCACAGGTCACTGACTGAGACAGTGGTGACCAGCATGCTTAAAAGTTATAGACACTGGAATTTGTAAGGTTAATAATTGAATTCAGTGCGATAAATTCTCTTTTTAAATTGTTGTTTTAATGCTTATTTCAGATTTTTCACTCATTTATTTAAGCATTTATTTAAAAGGAGAACTAAAAATAAGTGTTTCTCCTATTGAGAAATTTAGCTAGCATAAAGTGTGCAAGCAATGTCAGGGACCGTTGTAAGAGTAGTTATCCTAATTGTGGGATTTCATTAAATGTTTAGTAATAAACATTTCAAGCAATTTTATTCACAGGCATATATTCTTGATTTCAGGTTGCTTGGGAAACATTGGAGGATGAGTTTGCCCGCTTTATGTCTGAACACAAGGGAAAAAACCATGATGATATATTTGACAAACTAAAACAGGCTGTCAAAGATGAAAGTATAAAGCGTCACAAATGGAATGAGCAAGCTGAAGACAGTCTGGTACAAAATCAATTGATACATATAAATTCTCCTGAATTAAAATGATGTTAAGGAGTTCCAGAATATTCGGTTCAAAATTGAATTTAGTTGTTTGTAGTTAGCAATGTGTCACTTAAGATGAGGAGTGCTATACTTGTACTGACTAAGGATTGCTTAACAGAAGAAAAGAGAAGAGGTGTAAGTGTCTCATTCCAGAATGCCAGAGTGTTTTGGAGGTTCTGTGAAAGGATCAGTGTTGGGCCTCAGCTGACCCGTCATTAGGGAAAAAGATACGTTATGTAGGAAAAATTGAAAAAACTTTTTTTTTCATAATTGTAATAAAACTATAGCCATCCCTCTATAAAAAGGGATGAATTCCTGGAAAAGATTTTCTTCAGTGAAATTTTATAAACCATAAATGATGGGCAAAATATGTAATGGGAATTTTAGTACAATGTACACAAGGTGGCACTCTGCTTATTTAAAGAAAAATGCTTCTGTGAATCAGACATGCACTCAAAGAGTAATAAAAATATAGTGCAAATTTATAAATAAATAGAGAACACACTACTATTCCAGATTGGGAATCCTTACATTGCACTCATTGACTACTTTATTAGGTTCCTCCTGTACTTACATACACTCAGTAGCCACTTTATTATTGTATCTGCTGCTGTAACCCATCCACTTCAAGCTCTGAGGTGTTGTGCATTCAGCGATGCTCTCCTGCACACCACTATTATAACATGTGGTTGTTTGTGTTACTGTTGCCTTCCTGTCAGCTTGAACCAGTCTGACCATTCTCCCTGAGCTCTCTCACTGACAAGGTTTTTTCACCCGCAGAACTGCTACTCACTGGATGTGTTGTGTTTTTGCACCATTCTCTGTAAACTCTAGAGACTGTTGTGTGTGTGAAACTCCCTGGAGTTCAGCTGTTTCTGATATACTTAAACAACCCTAAATGGCACCAATACTCATTCCACGGTCAAAGTCACTTAGATCACATTTCTTCCTCATTCTGATGTTTGGTCTAAAAAAACAATTGAACCTCTGCATGCTTTTGTGCATTGAGATACTGCCATGTGATTGGCTAATTAGGTAATTGCATTAATGAGCAGGTGTACTTAATAAAGTGGTCACTGAGTGTAAATAAGAGAGATACAGTAAGCAAGTGATTTTTTTCTTACTTTTGTAGGAAGCTGTTTGGATTATAGGAGTGAGAAAATCTACGTGAAGAATGGTATTAAAGAATGTTGTTTAGTTTTGGTTTTTATTCCTCAATGAAAAGGTTGTTCTGCATGGAGGAATTGAGTAAAATGGGAGTATATTCTCCAGTGTTAAATAAAATAAGAGATGATCTAATTAAAATATGACTTCATGATGAAGATAAATATATTTATCTGGAGCAAGAAGATCAAAGAATCCAGGAAAAGGGCAGGAAGGTTTTGTTAAAATAGTTCAGGTTTTAGAGCAAAACATCTTACTTTCAAGTATTTAACTTCCTTGAATTCCATTTTGATCAAAAGACTTTTAAAACAGTTTTAATATTAAATGCATTGCATCTGTTCTGCTATTTAATATGTGTATTCATGTGAAAGCTGTTCACACTACAGCATCTAAGTGGAAGGTTGTGCTCTATACTAAATAATGTTTTAATTACAGCTTTGAGAAACATTTATGTATGCCCACAATTAATGTTTGTTTTTATTGCTCCAGTGTGTTGTTAGCTACAACACACTGGAGGTTTTTAAGAGTTGTTGAGGTTTTTAAGAGTTCTGTTGGTCATCAGTAACATTAAGATGCTACCCAGAGGGAAAAAAACATAGCGAGTAGTGTTACTACCTGGAGAATGATCTGATTTATGCCCTCTCAGGTAGAGTAAATGGGATAAAAGAAATCCAAAGTAGTTTGTAAAATAGTTTTATTTGCCAAAATGCTAAACGTGTAAAAATCCAAATTAATTATGAACTGGAACCTCATAAAATTCTTTGCATGTGGTTAATGTTTAATTTAATTTGAAATTAATAGAATATTGTGTCTGCAAAATGTAATAGGCATTAATTTTTTTAGTTAAATTTTAGAGGTATAGCATATTTCATTACAATGCCAATTTTTTCAATAGTACTAAATCCTAGTTTATGAAATACAAGCATTGCTGAAATTGGGTAGGATTTGATATTTTACTTCATTACACATTCAAATTTTATTATTGTTCTTATTCTTTAGCGAGTAATCCAGCACAATGCTTTAGAAGATCGTTCTATATCTGACAAACAACAATGGGATGCAGCAATACATTTTCTGGAGGAAACATTGCAGTCCCGTCTTCAAGACAGTAAGTTTACAAACATTTAATTGAATTCCTAACTTCTGCAAATGTCTTTTTAGGTTTAAAAGCTAGTTTAGATTTCAAACTTGTACTCTCTTTTTAAATTAAAACAGAAAATACTGGGAACATCCTGTAGGTCAGGCAGCATCTGTGAAAAAGGAAACAGAGGTAACATTTCAGATCAAAAAAAAAACTTCATCAGAACTGGGAAGTGAGAAAACAAGTTAATTTTATGTTGCATATATGATGGCCAAGGCATGGATAGAATGAAGGGTGATGTTTGATCTCAATCCCACTCTGTCCGCTGTACCTGTGGTCTCATGCACTGTTCCACTGAGGTCCAGCAGAGGCTTGAGGAACAACACATCATCCATCTGTGCATGTAACAGCTTTTAGACAGCATGTCAGATTCAACACTTCAAGTTAAACTGCTTTTTTTCTATTTGCATCAGAACTAGTTAATTTTGAGGTAAGGTTTTCCATCTATAATCGTTAATTATTGAGTTTTTCCTAACTCCATAGACACTCCCCAATTTGATAGGCATTTCCAGTATTCTCCTTTTCATTTCAAATTTTCACACGAACTCTGAGCTGCTCAGCTTTAGCACATCCCTTCAAGATTAAGGTGAGGTTGGATAGATATTTGAAAGCTTGAGGAATTGAGGTTCATGGGAAACTTCTCTGAAGTGGAGCTGAGACCAGCATAGCTCATTCATGATCATATTGAACTGCGAAGCTGGTTTGAGGGGCCTGGTGACTTCCTGTTGCTCCGATTTTCTTGTATTCTGCTCCTCTATCCTTAAGAAATTTAAAGTTATTCTCTTATCATATTTTTTTTTGTTGGGACTTCTTGTAAGCTGTTTATATTAACAAAGTCTGCTATTTGACTTCGAATTGCCTGATTGATTTTTCAAAAATCTCAACACTTCCTACTTTGCTTCTCCCCCAGCAGACTCCATTTCCATCAATACTACATCGGTTTAGGTTCTCCCGGCATAATCCATCCTTTTAAAAAGAAATACTTGGTATGTTTCAGTTCAGGAAATAGCTATTCGTATGACTTACCTTCTCCTTCTTCCACAAAATCCTAGTACCCCAAAATGGCCTGATTTACTGTTTTCCTGCTTTGGTGATAAGCCGGAGCACCATTTTGTCCCAGCTTCTAAACCAAGAAAACTATTGAGACTCAAGCAACACACACAAAATGCTGGTGGAACGCAGCAGGCCAGACAGCATCCATAGGAAGAAGCACGGTTGACTTTTTGGGCCGAGGCCCTTCGTCAGGACTAACTGAAAGAAGAGATAGTAAGAGATTTGAGAGAGGGAGGGGGAGATCCGAAATGATAGGAGAAGACAGGAGGGGGAGGATAGAGCTAAGAGCTGGAAAGTTGATTGGCAAAAAGGATATGAGGCTGGAGAAGGGAGAGGGAGGGGATGGGAGGCCTAGGGAGAAAGAAAGGGGGAGGGAAGCCCAGAGGAAGATGGAGAGCAGGCAAGGAGTTATTGTGAGAGGGGCAGAGAGAGAAAAAGGAAAAAATAAATAAATAAGGGATGCGGTAGGAACGGGAGGAGAGGCATTAACGGAAGTTAGAGAAGTCAAAATGTTCATGCCATCAGGTTGGAGGCTACCCAGACGGAATATAACGTGTTGTTCCTCCAACCTGAATGTGGCTTCATCTTGTCAGTAGAGGAGGCCGTGGATAGACATCAGAATGGGAATGGGACGTGGAATTAAAATGTGTGACCACTGGGAGATCCTGCATTCTCTGGCGGGCAGAGCGTAAGTGTTCACCAAAATGGTCTTCCAGTCTGCGTCAGGTCTCACTAATATATAGTAGACCACACGAGGAGCACCAGACGCAGTATATCACACCAGCCGACTCACAGGTGAAGTGTCACCTCACCTGGAAGGACTGTCTGGGGCCCTGAATGGTGGTGAGGGAGGAAGTGTAAGGGCATGTGTAGCACTTGTTCCGCTTACTTTACAAGGATAAGTGCCGGGAGGAAGATCGGTGGGAAGGAATGGGGGGGGACGAATGGTCAACGAAGTCACGCAGGAAGTGATCCCTGCAGAAAGCGGGGGGGGGGGGGTGAAAGATGTGCTTGGTGTTGGGATCCCGTTGGAGGTGGCGGAAGTTATGGAGAATTATATGTTGGACTTGGAGGCTGGTGGGGTGGTAGGTGAGGACAAGGGGAACCCTATCCCTAGTGGGGTGGCGGGAGGATGGGGTGAGAGCAGATGTGCGTGAAATGGGGGAGATGCGTTTGAGAGCAGAGTTGATGGTGGAGGAAGGGAAGCCCCTTTCTTTAAAAAAGGGAGACATCTCCTTCATCCTGGAATGAAAGGTCTCATCCTGAGAGCAGATGCGGCGGAGACGGAGGAATTGCGACAAGGGGATGGCATTTTTGCAAGAGACAGGGTGGGAAGAGGATAGTGCAGGTAGCTGTGAGAGTCCGTAGGCTTATAGTAGACATCAGTAGATAAGCTATCTCCAGAGATAGAGACAGAAAGATCTAGAAAGGGGAGGGAGGTGTCGGAAATGGACCAGGTAAGTTTGAGGGCAGGATGAAAGATGAAGCCACACTCAGGTTGGAGGATTAACACCTTATATTCCGTTTGGATAGCCTCCAACCTGATGGCATGAACACTGACTTCTCTAACTTCCGTTAATGCCCCTCCTGCCGTTCTTACCCCGTCCCTTATTCATTTATTTTTTTATTTTTTCCTTTTTCCTCTCTCTACCCCTCTCACAATAACTCCTTGCCTGCTCTCCATCTTCCTCTGGGCTTCCCTCCCCCTTTCTTTCTCCCTAGGCCTCCCGTCCCATGATCCTTTCCCTTCTCCAGCCTTGTATCCTTTTTGACAATCAACTTTCCAGCTCTTAGCTCTATCCCTCCCTCTCCTGTCTTCTCCTATCATTTCAGATCTCCCCCTCCCCTTCTCACTTTCAAACCTCTTACTATCTCTTCTTTCAGTGAGTCCTGACGAAGGGTCTCGGCCCGAAACGTTGACTGTGCTTCTTCCTATGGATGCTGTCTGGCCTGCTGCATTCCACCAACATTTTGTGTGTGTTGCTTGAATTTGCAGCATCTGCAGATTTCCTCGAGTTTGCATTTTTAAACTATTGAGACTACATGGAATTTGTTTGATGGCCTGCCTGTTGAATGTTTTGTT
Source organism: Mobula birostris (assembly GCF_030028105.1). NCBI lineage: Eukaryota > Metazoa > Chordata > Chondrichthyes > Myliobatiformes > Myliobatidae > Mobula > Mobula birostris. The sequence continues at coordinate 45,199,475 of NC_092373.1, read as the reverse complement.
TAGATGGGAAAGTATATGTGTTAACTGAATTAAAATTACCTAGGCCAGATACTTAGAAAGAAAGACAAATAGCTTGGTGCCACTTATCTGTGTGTTAAACAAATGCATTTGAAAGTGATGCTCCGTGTTTTGGTACCAAATGCAATAGCACAGTCATCCACATGAGAGTGTCCTACTGTAGAAACCTCAGCAATAAATCCACACTGACATATTGATATACAACTGGGGGAGAGCAGAGATGCCACCTGTTAAATGGGATGTTAAGCTAAAATACACTCTTTGCTGCTCACAGAAGTGCAGGGGACTTTTTCTCGATGCTCTGGATAATATTTCCCCACATATTAATATGGCTAAAACTAATTATGTAGTCATTACCATGTTGGTCTTTATGTCTGTTCAAGGGTGACGGATGACTACATGTCAAATGTGCTTAATTGACTGAGCTGTAGTTTTGAAGGGCATTATTTAAATGCTTATCTTTTCTATTTTGCAAGCTGGAATTCTCATATATGCCCCATTATTTTAATAGCTGAATCTGTACTTCATGATATGGTGGGACCAGATTGGCGAGAAAGATGGTTATCCTGGAAATCACGATCTCCAGAGCAGGTGAGGTGGAGACACTTATATATGCCGTATATTTCCAGTTCTAAATTCCAGTAAAACCCACTCCATTTGATGTAAGGAAAGTAAATAAGTGTTAATGTTGATGGAAGTAAAAGAACACTGTTTCTGGGCCAGTTGATCTTGAGATTACTATCAGTGCCATCTGCTGGACAACTTAGGAATGGTCAGGTTGGGCAAATGAATATATTCCTTTAGATCTCCCTCGCTTCTCGCTGCTACCATTGGACAGGTGGTGCAGGAGTCTTGGATGCACACTGCGGGTTCGAGTGCTGTCATTGCCCTGCAGCCGTCAGGTGCCTGGACCAGCTTTACCGGTCTTAACACTGAACCCCGTCAGGCTGCTGGACTGGCTGCACTCGCCTCAGCACTGAACTGGCTCTGTGGCTGTGGACTTACTTCTGGGGACTCTGCAGTTCATGTCCTATGTATTACTTGTTTACTTTTTTTTTAATTGTTTGCATGATTTTTTTTCCACACATTAGATGTTTGATGGTCTTTGTTGTGTGCATTTTTCCGTATGATTCTATTGTGTTTCTTTGTTTTGTGGATGACTGCAAGAAGATGATCTCAAAATTGTATATAGTATACATATTTTGATAATAAATGTACTTTGAACTTTGAGATGTCAGACTAAATCATTTCCGTGATCTACACCTTAAAACTTAAGTTTCAGATGGTAGACTTATAAATATAGTTTAATATTTTGTGTCATATAAGATGTAATGCTTTTTATTGTGTGCAAAATGCAATGAAAGTTTACTTGCAGCAGCATCATGGGCACATAGCATCAAAAAAGGAGAATTCACAAAAACGTGAATTACACACAATAGTTACAAGAGAGAACACATTTGAAACAAAAAAAAACAAGGTCTATTTTAGTGCAAAGTATGCCTCGTCTTGCTAATCTGATTGGAGTTTTACAATAGGCAATAGACAATAGGTGCAGGAGTAGGCCATTCGGCCCTTCGAACCAGCACCGCCATTCACTGTGATCATGGCTGATCATGCACAATCAGTATCCATTTCCTGCTTTCTCCCCATAACCTTTGATTTACTGGTTGGTTCAAGAACTGAATGGTTGAAGGGAAGTAGCTGTCCTTGAAACTGACAGTGTAGGACTTCAGGCATCAATACCTCTGCCTAATAGCAGCTGCGAGAAGATGGCATGGCCTAGATGGTGGAGGTTTTTGACAGATGTCGTGAGGGGTTCAGGCGTGGTGAAAGCTATCTTTTTCCCTGGAAGTAATTGCGTAAAACAAGTAGGTATGGGATTAGGAACAGAGACAAAAGATTGTTAAGGGATATCATGGGCAGCTTCTTCATGCAAAGTGCCCTGCATATTTGAAATGAGCTGCCTGAACAAATGTTTGAGGTTGGCACATCAGCAACATTTAAAGGCTTCTTGGTAGATACGTGGATAAGATAAATTTAGAGGGCTTTGGGCCAAAGGTGGGCTGATTGGACAAACTTTGTAGGCAACACAGCTGGGTTGAAGGGCTTATTTCCATCCCGTATAATTCTCCGAAGTTAAGCAGATCAAAAAAAGATAATGATGCTGGAAAGGTAGTAAAGGGGCAGAAGTCAGTGTAGTCGCTATTACAAAGGAGAAAGTGTTTGGGGAGCTGAAAGATCTGAAAGTAGATAAGTTAACTGGACCAGATGGTCTACACCCCAAGGTTTTGAAAGAGGCAGCTGAAGAGATTGTGGAGGCAGCAGTAGTGATCGTTCAGGAATCACTAGATTCTGGAGGATTAGAAAATTGTAAATGTGATTCTACTCTTTAAGAAGGGAGGGAGGTGAAAGACAGGAAATTAAAGGCTAGTTAGCCTGACAAGTAGTTGGCAGGACATTAGAGTCCATTATTAAGAATGAGGCTTTGGGTTTCTTGGAGACGCAGAAATCAGCATTGTTTCCTTAAGAAAACATCTTGCCTGACAAATCTGTTGGATTCTTTGAGCAAATAACAGGCAGGATAGACAAAGAAGAGTCTGTGGATGGTATTTACTTGTATTTTAAGAAGGTCTTCGACAAGGTGCCACACATGAGGCTGCTAAACAAAATAAGAGTCCATGGTATTACAGAAAACATACTTGCATGGACATAAAGTTGGTTGACTGGCAGGAGGAAAGGAAGCCTTTTCTAGCTGGCTGCCAGTAACTAGTGGTGTTCCGCAGGGGTTGGTGTAGCGACCATTTCTTTTTACATTAGATTTCAGTAATTTGGATGATGCAATTGATGACTTTGTGGCCAATTCTGCAGACAGTACGAAGATAGGTGGAGGGGTAGGCAGTGTTGAGGAAACAGGGAGTCTGCAGAAGGGCATGGACAGATTAGGACAATGGACAAAGAAGTGGCAAATGGAATATAGTATAGGGAAGTGTATAGTCATGCACTTTGGTAGAAGGAGTAATGACATAGTGTTAGAAGAATCACCCCTTGTAATAATGACCAGTGAGGCACAGAGAATCTGTATCTACCGACAAGTAACCTTTATTGTTTTAACTAAAAGCACGTGTATTCACCAACGGTTTCCGTGTGCACTCTGCTAGAATTCTTCATGAACAGTCAATGAAGAGAAAGGATATTACCCCGGAAAGGAGTCTATGCTGGCCAGGCATTCCTCGTGGTCCCGTTCTCAACGTGTCCGTGGGGTCCTCCTTATCCGCAATGGTTGGTCTCTGCCTGCTGGAGAGTTATCGCCTCTGCGTATTTGGAGCATCCAAGTCTTATACTGTTCCTCATCAATTGAACCATTGGATCTCCACCCCATTGGCTCAGGGTCACCTGACCTACCTGGGTCACCTTCTTATTGGTCATTGTACAGGGCTACGACCAACATTGTTTCTTGGTTCTGCCCACCCTAGCCTTGTGTATTTGTGCCTTTACACTCTGACTGGTCCAAACCAGTTAAATGAAGCAACCCAGGCAGAGTCTAACAAGATTACCGATTGCTGTTCTGGCATTTTACATAACAAATAGCTACTCCTCTGAGAATGGTCTCAGGTTTATTGCTCTGATTAGATTGACCCAGAGCAAGGAGCAGTTCAGAGTCCATGGCCTTTACATAACAAGTGGCTGCTTGTTTGAGAAGAGTCGCAGACTGAGCAGATCATTACCTGAAGCTTCCTGTGCCCACATTCAGTTGCTCTGATTAGATTATCCAAGAGCAAGAAACTGTTCAGGGTCCACAAAATGGGGGGCAACAAAGACAACTGGCTCGTCTGCTTCCTCTGTCCTTGATCAGACTGAAGTTTCCTCTAGCCAACAATAGAATATTTTTTAAATTCAGAAACTTGAGGTGCAAATGGACATGGGATCTAGTTCAAAGTAAACAAAATATATTATCAGAATACATACATGTCACCACATACAACCCTGAGATTCCCTAGTTTAACATGCAGGTTGAATCGGTAGTACGGACAGAACATGCAATGTTGGCATTAGTTTCAAGAGGACTAGAATGTAAAAGCAAGAATATAATGCTGAGGTTTTTAAGGCATTGGAAAGACCATATTTATTATGAGCAATTTTCAAGATTATTTGGGGAATGTGTTAACTCTTTCTATTTCTGACTTTCCAAGACAGGTGATGAAGAACAGGAATGATTAATTTTAACATAGAATCAAGACTTCTTGAATCTGTGGTTGAATGTGAAGCAACAATCTGATCAATAGTTGTGTTATTGTTGGATTAATTAGCAAAGTATAATCCCTAGAACTACCAGAGTCAAATTTATGAGCTATTTGGCTTTATTTTTGATGTCTTAACAGTCTTTAAATATTTGGCAATTTGATTATACAAAATAAATATAACCTTCTGTACTATGCTGAAACTTGAAATTCCACTTGTGTAAATCAATGAAGATCTCTAATCTGTTTCAGGTTCAAATTGTTAACTGGTATTTTCCCATTAATGTACTTCAGTGTTACTTTTCTGACACTTAAGAGAATGCCTTTTTTGCTCCAGCATATTCGAAATGAAACAAGAGCTGAATTAGAGCGACTGTTAAAAATTAATGATGACCATACCGCTTACCTTGCCAATGATGAAGTTACAACAGTCCGCAAAAATCTGGAGGCTAAAAATGTAACTGTGGACCCAATTTTGGTAAGTAAAATTCCCTAAATTTATATGTACAAATATTTTACTTTATTTCCAAATTAAGTGAAAATTTGTGTATAATTTCACGTGTGCATGCTGATGTGCTTTCATGCTTATTTAATTTAATAGCACATTATAATTCGTAAAAGGCATCTCAAAATTTCGAACCTCAATAAAAGTACAGCACGGATACACACCCTTCAACCCATCCAGTCTATGCTGACCCAATCTTCTGTTTGCTTCTATCTACCTGCACCCAAACCATATCCCTCCAAACTGTTCTCATCCATGTACCTGTACACACTTCTCTTACATGTCACAATTGCATTCACATCTACTCTTTACATAGGTAGCTCATTCCACACTTGCACTACCCTTTAAGTGAAGAAGCTTCCCCTCTGATTCCCCTTGAGTATTTCACCTTTCACCCTATACCTATGGTATGAGCTCTCGTATTCTCACCCAACCTGGGGCGGAAAAAGCCTGTATGCATTTGGCTTATCTAAACCCTTCATAAATTAGTATACTTCGATAAGAGCTCCCATCATTCTTTTGTGCTCCAGGGAATAAAAGCCTACCTGTTCAATCTTTCCCTGAATCTCAGGTCCCCAGGTTCTAGTAACAACCTTGTAAATTTTCTCTGCACTCTTTCAAGTTTATTGATATTCTTACAGGTGACCACACCAAAAATACTCTTAACTTCAGCCTCACCAACATCTTGTACAACTTCAACATTACATCCCAACTCCTGTACTCACTGCCTTGAATTGTGAAGGCCAGTGTGCTAAAAGCTCTCTTTATGACCCTCTCCACCTGTGATGCCACTTTGAAGGAGTTATGGATCTGTATTCCCAGGTCGCTTGGTCCTGCTGAGCACCTCAGTGGTCTTTCTTTCACTGTGTAAGTCTTAACTTGGTTTGTCTTCCAAAAGTGCAACACCTCAGTTGTCTGCATTGTTCCATTTGCAGTTTGTCAGTCCATCTTCCGAGCTGGTCAGGGTCACACTGCAAGCTTTAATAGCCTTCCTCTCTGGCCACTACACCCCCAGTCTTCCTGTCATCTGCAAATTTGCTGATCCAATTTACCATATTATCATCTAAATCATTAATGTGAATAAACAACAATGGGCTCAGCAAATTATTAAATTAATTTAATCTTCAAATGTATTCTGACTCCAGATTAAAGATACTTGGCATCAAATTTACCGACGACACTTCCTGAAGAAATCGCTGAACCACTGTAATCTTTGCAGAAGAGGTTTCCACTATTATCAAAGGCACTTTGTGGATTCTGAGGTACGAATACAAAAAATAGAAAGGAAACGTCTGATGTCCTTGAAAAGCCAGCTCTTTTTCTTTTCTAAAATCTCACTGTCTCTCACATGGGATGTGTTCAAAATGGCTGATGGCAGGGTTATATCAAACAGCATAGCACATCCATTAGTGGAAGACACCAAAACAAGACTTTAAACTTGACTGTGTGATTTCAGAGTAGGTTACTTCCCTGCAGTCTCTGGTTACAGATTTCAATATTTGATTCAAAATGGTAATCAAGATATTACTACTGAATTTTACGTACAGATCCTGAGGGATCTGCTTGAAATATTTAATGCATCCCTCAGGATCTGCACACAAAATGTGAACCCTCCTTGACGCTATTTTGAATCAAATGCTGCTGCTAAACAAAAAATTCAGTGGTAATATATCTGATTCTGATTGCATGTTACAGTGCTCTTCAGGCAATCGGTGTTTCTCGGTACCTTTCTTATATAAAAAAAATGTTCAGGACAATTTGTTATAAAAGGCATTTAAAATGAAATCAACATTTTCAACTGAATTCTTTGAGCAATTCTCCCTTCTATGACAACAGAAACACAGTCCCAGCTTTGCATTCTCCTTAAAAGTTGTCTGTGTTGCAGACTATCAAAGTATCTTATTAGCTGCAGTGCAAAGATTTAAAAAAAAATGCTGCTCTACAGTGATTACAACAAGGAAGTGGGAAGAATAAGGAGATGCAGTTAACTTTGGAGGACCACTCAGACTAGCTTTGGCTTTCATTTTTGCATGAGTTTTATCATTCTGGACCTTTTTTTGGTCATTTATCTGAGCATCTCTGGTTGTGAGCATCATTGGCTATGCTGCAGTGATTGTGCATCCCTAGTAGCCCATGAGTTGAGGACAGTATTAAGAGCCAATCATATGAATGAGCCCACTTACATCTGGAGATCATGTTGAGTAAAGACTTCCTCTGATTGACTCACTAGCAGCCTTGGTAGTGATCTTGTGTTTCTGGATCATGGTCCAGAGCTGGTTCTAGAATTGTACCTCCATATTTGCCAGACAACTGGTGTGTAAACAACAGCAAGGGCACAGCTACAGTGATAAAATAATTGTAAAAGAGGGCATCAAATTCACAATCCATGTTTCTCACCTAGAGTATGATTCAGGAACTCTAATGACTTGTTGCAGATTGGTAGAACGTTCTACCATCCTGGAAGCTATTGAGATAACTGGGATTTCAAAACTATGATGACCTCATCCTGAATTTGCATGGCAAAAACTTCAACCTTCACTGCACTGCTTATAGATCAGGTGGTTCTATAGGGACCAAAATACAGAATTAAAAATTTACCTGAAGACCTGTTGCAGACTGGGAGACCGTTTCACTGAACACCTACGCTCTCCCCACCAGAGAAAGCAGGATCTCCCAGTGGCCACACATTTTAATTCCACGTCCCATTCCCATTCTGATATGTCTGTTCAGGGCCTCCTCTACTGTAAAGATGAAGCCACACTCAGGTTGGAGGAACAACACCTTATATTCCGTCTGGGTAGCCTCCAACCTGATGGCATGAACATTGACTTCTCTAACTTCTGTTAATGCCCCTCCTCCCATTCTTACTGCATCCCTTATTTATTTATTTATTTATTTATTTATTTTCCCCTTTTTTTCTCTCTGTCCCTCTCACAATAACTCCTTGCCTGCTCTCCATCTTCCTCTGGTGCTCCCCTCCCCCTTTCTTTCTCCCTAGGCCTCCCATCCCATGATCCTCTCCCTTCTCCAGCCTTGTATCCCGTTTGCCAATCAACTTTCCAGCTCTTAGCTCTATCCCTACCCCTCCTGTCTTCTATCATTTCAGATCTCCCCCTCCCCTTCCCACTTTCAAACCTCTTACTATCTCTTCTTTCAGTGAGTCCTGATGAAGGGTCTCGGCCCGAAACGTCGACTGTGCTTCTTCCTATGGATGCTGTCTGGCCTGCTGCATTCCACCAGCATTTTGTGTGTGTTGCAAGAATTCACACTATCAGGTTCTGGAACAGTTCAATGTACATGTATTATTAAAGTATGTATACGATATAAAACCTTGAGATTAGTCTGCTTACAGGCAGCCACAAAACAAAGAAACCCAATAGGACCCATTAACAAAAGACCATCAAGCACAATGTACAGAAAGAAAAGCAAATTATGCAAATAATAAATTAAGCAAATAACATTCAGAACTGAAGTTCACGAAAGTGAGTCCACCGCCACAATGCCAATTATCACTGCAGCTGATTCAGGAGCCTGTTAGTTGCAGGCCACAGTCTCTGTTCAGCGCAGATGCATCACAGAGCAGCGAGCTGAACACAAGCCCGTCCCTCATCCCTGGTTATAACATTTTGATCTTTTCAATTTTGCCTGGTCTTAATTGGTCAAACCTCAAGTCGTTCCCTACTCTCGGCCCCGGGCGCTGCTGCTTCAATATGCTCTTGGGCCCGGGCTCCTCAGGTTCAATTCGGCCTGTATCCAACCTTTTCAATTTAGCCCAGTGCTTAAATTGGTCAAACCTTGAGTCTTTCCTCACTGTTACTCCACAACCATCAGGCTCCCGAGTCACTATGAATAACTTCATTCACCACAATGAACTGATTCTGCAACCTACAGGCTCACTTTCAAGGACTCCTTACATCTCATATTCTCAGTATTCATTTTCATTTGCACAGTTTGTCTTTTGCAGACTGGTTGTTCATGAACAGTCAGTCTTTGTCTGTTTATGAACAGTTTTTCATAAAATTCTATTGTATTTCATTTTTTCTGTAAATACCTTCAAGAAAATGAATCTCAAGGTAGTATATGGTAATGTATAGGTACTTTGTTAATAAATTTACTTTGAACTTCGTAACTACTTACAGTGCAGTCAACTGCCATCAATTAATCAAACATTGTAGTTCCTAGCTAGTTTTCCGATGCTATCCAATAAAGCATCCATTTAGGATCGGCCTACCAGACCAAACGACAGTGGGACTTACTGTTTGTGAGGTTACTTCAGGTGTATGTTTTACTTTAACACTCAAGCGTGGGTTGGGCCATGAGTGTTTGGGTGCTTTATCGAGGTCTTGATGATCGACGTAGTGTTATCCTGCACTGTGTTGTGACTGTGTTAAATGGAATAAATTCAGAACAGATCTGGCAGCTCACAGCTGGACATATTGAAGTACTTTAAGCAATCATCAGCAACAGAAATGTAAGCCTCTACAGTTTACAATCCCTTGGCCTTTATCTTTTCTTCACAGTCAAAGTAGGGAATCAACCCAAGTTCATCGAAAAGTGCGGGAGGACAAGCTGGTAATAGAAAAGGAGGAACTTGGTATTGAAGTTGAATATGCTTTTCATTAGTGGTAATGTATCTAATATCCTTGATACGGGGACTATGTGTCAGCTACAGAACATTGGTTCATTTTTCAGTACCGTGATCACTCTAGTACAACACAAAATTATTTGAATTAAGTTTTTATAAGTATTATCTCTGTTTTTGCCTCCCCCATCCTAACAGCTGGATTGTAATAATGTTATCCTGTTCTGGCGTATTCAACGAATGTTGACTATTACAGCAAACACACTCCGACAACAGCTCACAAATACAGAAGGTTGGTGAACATATAGTTGCATTGAAACTTAAAGTGTTTTGTTGAAACTTCCATCTCCCTATGTAAAACTAATTGCATCAATTTTCTAGGGTAGAATGTTTAGCGCTCTCAGTGGTGATGCATGTAGCTATTTCATCATCAAGACCTATCTTTTAGACCCTTTTTGAGCAATACCAGACACATAAATCACTAATTTCTTGAGGTGTAGTACTTGAAAATAAGGGAAGTTTTATTACGCTTTGACACAACCTTGGTTGAAGAATGTTTAGCATGTTTTACTATAAAAGTATGTTGAAGAATTAAAGGAAGATATAAATTCAGTTGTTGAGAAATAACTTTTAATCCTGACTTCTTCTTCATTGAAATTCAGCTCCAGAGCTCAAGTAGTCCTTTAACAACTACATTCCTTTTCACTTGAAATTCAAATAAATAGATTATTTTGCATCCTCATAGTTTTAAATTTAAAAGAAATAACTAATTCCATTTATGGATTAGCAGAGGTTATACTTGCAAAATTATGCTTATTGAGCCATATTTAAAAAATAAGTTGGAACTTATCTGATTTTCAATTTAGATAACTTATGTGTATTTGAATAGCTTTGATTTATTTCATTTAAATTGCATATAATTTCTAAACATTTTATACACTTGGAGGTGTTGAAAAAAGCCAACTGTTGTATTCAAACCCCAGAACTGGATCCAAGTTAATGTGCAGAAAATAGATTGACTTAAAGTCACTTTTTGACTCTGCTGAAAAAAAAATCTATATTACTAATGATCGAAACATTATCTCCTGGAGATCTTGTTGTGATTTTGTCAGAGACATCAACAACCTTCAGACTATTTGCAGCTGTTAAATCTGATGTTGCCCTCTCATGTGATTCAGTTATTGCCAAAAGGCCACGTGCTGTGAATGGTTGTGCTGACCAGTCAAGAACCAGTTTTGAGAGTGATGCTACTCTTGAAAATTGCCTGAAGGTAAAGGTGGACCTAGCCAATCTGAGGAAATTCTAGGCTACTGTATTTTCTTCTTATTATTTAAGGGAACAATCAAAAATATATGATTAGAATTAGAATTTATTTAGATTTTACATCCATCCCACAACATGAGGGAGTAAAAATCTTTGCATTATGACTCTGTTGCAATGCACAGACATGTGAATTTAAAGGTCTAATGGCTTCTGGAAAGAAGCTGTCCCATAGCCTATTGGTTCTGGCTTTAATGCTGCGGTAGCATTTGCCAGATGGAAGCAGCTGAAGCAGTTTATGGTTAGGGTGACTGGTGTCCCTGATGATCTTCCAGGCCTTCTTTCTGCACCTGTTGCTAAAAATGTCCTCAGTGGAGGGAGGTTCACAGTCACAGATGAACTGGGCTGTCCGTACCACTCGCTGCAGTGCCCAGCGATCAAGGTTGGTGCAGTTTCCATACCAGACGGTGATACGGCAGTCATTATGCTCTCAATGGTGCCCCTGTAGAAGGTCTTGAGGATTTGGTGGCCCATGCCGAGCTTCTTCAGTCGCCTGAGGCGGAAGAGACACTCTTATGCTTTTTTTGCCACAAAGCCAGCATGTACAGTCCAAGTGAGATCGGCACTGATGTGTATACAGAGGAACTTGAAACTACTCACCCTCTCAACTGTAGACCCATTGATGTTGATCTTGAGCCTTTAATCCTTTCCTCTTTTAATCCACAATCAGCTCTTCTGTTTTTGGACATTGAGGGAGAGGTTGTTATCCTGGCACCATTGTGTCAGGGTGTCAACCTCTCCTCTGTAGGCTGTCTCATTACTGTTAGAAATAAGGCCAATCGAATTCGTGTCACCTACAGTCGTGGGTGTAAGGGGAGTAGAGAAGGGAACTTAGGACACAACCCTGGGGGGCACCTGTGTTGAGGGTCAGAGGGGCAGAGATGAGGGAGCCCATCCTTACCATCAACCGGCGATCCTATAGGAAGTCTAGGATCCAGCTGGGGTGCAGGCTGAGGTCTCTGAGCTTCCTTTCAAGTCTGGAGGGAGTTATGGTGTTGAATGCTGAACTGTAGTCCAGGAACAGTATTCTAACGTATGCACCCCTCTTCCCCAGGTGAGGACGGTGTGTAGTGCTGTGGCTATGGCATCATCGGTAGACCGGTTCCATTGGTAGGCGAGTTGTAGAGGGTCCAGTGTGGGTGGTAGCATTCTGCAGATGTAGTCTTTAATCAGGCACTCAAAGCAATTGCTTATAATTGAGATGAGTGCGACAGAGTGCCAATCGTTCAGGTATGCTACCTTGGTTTTCTTAGGTACAGGGACAATGATAGATGATTTAAAACAAGATGCAACTACACACTAGGAAAGGGAGAGGTTAAAAATGTCCCTAAACCCACCAGCCAGCTATTCAGCACACGCTTTGAGGATGCGTCTGGGATGCCATCTGGCCTCGCTGCCTTGCGGCTGTTGACATCTTGGAATGTTCTACATATTTCAGCCTTGGAGATGACCAAGGTTTAGGTCTCGTTGGTGGCTCTCCTCAAATCAACCTCAAATTAAGCATAAAAAAAACATTTGGCTCGTCCAGGAGCGAGGTGGCAATGTTGGCTGTACTGCTGTGTTTCTTTAAGTCCACGATGGTGTGCGTGTGTCATTGTCGCAGAGTTGTGACTGGATTTTGTCCCTGTGTTGCCATTTTGCCACCTTTATGGCTCTACGTAAATCACAGTGCCATCTCTTGAGCTCCTGTTGGTTTCCAGAGGTGAAGGCTTTATCCCTTGCGCTGAGAGCAACACGCACTGAAATATTTATCCAAGGCTTCTGGTTAAATGCATTGTGTGTGTATTGCATATCTTTCAGTTATAGCTGTAGCTTTATCATAAAATCAACTTAAGGGCAGGTGGTCATGCAGTATTGAATGTTGTCATAGAGCACAGATGAAGGCTCTTTGGACCAACTGATCCATGCAAACTATAGTGCTCACCCAGCTCGTCCCAATGTCCTGCATTCGGCACAGTTCTGTCTAAGTTCTGCTCCTCCATTTACCTATCCAAGTGCTTTTTAAGTGATACTATCATACCTATCTCAACTACTTCTTGTGCCATCTCATTCCATATACTCACCACCCTCTACTGTGTGAAAATGTTGCTCCTTAGGTCCCTTTTAAATTTTTCTCTCTCACCCTAGACTTATACTCCCTAGTTTTGGGTCACTCCCCCCCCCCCCCCAGGGAAATGACTGTTATGATTCATGATTCAGCTTACCCTTGCTTTGCTTCTATAAAGTTATTCTACATTCTCCTACATTCCAAGGAATAAAGACATAGCCTGATCAACCTGTCAGTGTATTTCAGGCTCTCTATTTCTGGGCAATATTCTCATAAATCTTTTCTGCACCCTTTCCAGTTTAAGCACTATTTATAACAGCATGGCTAAGACTGTACATTGTACTCCAAATGTAGCCTCACCAATGACTTGTACATCTATAATATAATGTCCCAACTCCTATACTCGGTGCCCTGACCAATGGAGGTGAGCTTGCTGAATGCCTTTTTACACCACCCTGTCTATTTGTGACGTAGCTTTCAATGAACTACACACTTGTACTTCTGGGTTGCTCTGTTCCATTACGCACCCTGCTGCCCAACCATTCATAATATATGACCTATGCTCTTGACTTTCCAAAATGCATCACCTTATACTTAACTGTAATGAAATCCATTTCCTACTCTTCAGCACATTTCTCTAACTAATCAAGGTCCCTCTGCAAACTATGATGTCCTCCTTCACTGTCAACAACACTTCCTAATTTTGTGTGATCTGCTAACTTACTGATCAAACCTTGTGCATTCACATCCATGTAAATAAATAATGAATAACAAGGGTCCTAAGAATTGAAAATACATGTGGACTAAGGTGTTAACTGTCCTGTGCTATCACCAGTGGGATTATCAGTTGATCTGCCACCTGTCTTCAGGAGTTTCGGCCCACTTATGATCAAGACTCCCTCAAGATGGTGGGCCAGCAGTGCTGAAGCACCACCTCCCACTGGTGAGCTTAAAAACTTGGCATCTGCCTCTATCAGAGTTGTTGTCACTTGCATCCAACAGATAGTCTACTCTTCAGGTGTCTATGCAACTACTGAAGGGTTTGCAAAAGATGTATACACTGTCTGGCTATCTGTCCCTCTGAACATACTTGGTCTGCACCCATGCTAATCCTGTCTCTGCTGCCTCAGCTACAGCCCTGCTGGTTGACTTGATCTCTCTTCTAGTGAAGCCAAGGTCACGCAGCCACTTCTGGAAAGTGAACACAATAAGCCCATACAACAGGAATTCTGCAGATGCTGGAAATTCAAGTAACACACATCAAAGTTGCTGGTGAACGCAGCAGGCCAGGCAGCATCTCTAGGAAGAGGTACAGTCGACGTTTCAGGCCGAGACGCTTCGTCAGGACTAACTGAAGGAAGAGTTAGTAAGATAATTGAAAGTGGGAGGGGGAGGGCAAGATCCAAAATGATAGGAGAAGACAAGAGGGGGAGGGATGGAGCCAAGAGCTGGACAGGTGATTGGCAAAGGGGATATGAGAGGATCATGGGACAGGAGGCCCAGGGAGAAAGACAAGGGGGGGGGGACCCAGAGGATGGGCAAGGGGTATAGTCAGAGGGACAGAGGGAGAAAAAGGAGAGTGAGAGAAAGAATGTGTGTATAAAAATAAATAACAGATGGGGTACGAGGGGGAGGTGGGGCATTAGACTTCCGCAGTTAGTCCTGACGAAGGGTCCCGGCCTGAAACGTCGACTGTAACTCTTCCTAGAGATGCTGCCTGGCCTGCTGCGTTCACCAGCAACTTTGATGTGTGCTGCAATAAACCCATGGCAGCCTACTTCGAATGGGTAGCATGTGACCTTCCGCCCTCTGTCTCTGCACTCTGATCTTAATTCTGCATACTTGGTTAACTTGCGCTCATGGGCTTCATCAGTGTTGTCTTCCCAGGGAACTGTGACTTCACCAATAACCACTTCTCCACTGGTGTCAGACCATACGATTATATCTGGACACAATGTGGTGAAAACTATTTGCCTGGGAAACGGCCTTTCCCATCCAGGTCAGCCTTGACACACCAATCATTGGCTGAAAAAAGTGTCCTTGATCGTGGGCCTATGCTGTACACCTTTGATTTGGAGCCTTCTTTCACAAATGATATGCGATGTTCTGTGCAGCATGGGGCATGAGGTAATTTGTGCTGCAGTACTCTCTGCTCAACTGCTTCTGTTACAACTTTCAGAACGTTGTTATGTCTCCAAGTGTACATACCGCTGGAAAGATTGACTCTGCATGCACTCAAAATATGTTGAAGTGTTCCCTTCTCGCCACAAGCAGCACACCTGTCTGTCTTACCTTCATACCAGGTGCTGAGGTTGGCAGGTGTTGGGAGCAGATCGCATGCTGCTGTGCATAGAAAGGAAATGCGGAGCGATTCCATCTGCCACAGAACATTCCAAGATAGGTGTCGTTGTTCAACACTTTCCCACCAGGTCCAAGCCCCTTGTTTGGCCAGGCCAGCTGTTTTAGCTAGCCTCTTCTCCTCTTCTACCGCTCGTATTTCTTGTGTTACAAGCTCACGGTGCTCCTTACCTGTAGAAGATGACCACCACTTGTGGGTTGTCCATCCACGTCCCTGGCGGCCGAGCTGGATAGCCCCAAACATC
Organism: Mobula birostris; assembly: GCF_030028105.1. NCBI lineage: Eukaryota > Metazoa > Chordata > Chondrichthyes > Myliobatiformes > Myliobatidae > Mobula > Mobula birostris. The sequence goes on along the minus strand of NC_092373.1, from coordinate 45,184,162 downwards.
ATCTTGTGCTTAAGGTGAAAAGTAAAAGTGGCAAATCTAGGGCAAAAATCAAAAAGGGCCACTTTTCAACAAAATTGTGTAAGGGCTAAGAGTGTTGTAAAAGCGAGCCTGAGGGCTTTGTGTGTCAATGCAAGGAGCATTCGTAACAAGGTGGATGAATTAAAAGTGCAGATTGTTATTAATGAATATGATATAGTTGGGATCACAGAGACATGGCTCCACAGTGACCAAGGATGGGAGCTCAACATTCAGAGATATTCAATATTCAGGAGGGATAGACATGAAAGAAAAGGAGGTGGGGTAGCATTGCTGGTTAGAGAGGAGAGTAACGCAATAGAAAGGAAGGACATTAGCCGGGAGGATGTGGAATCGATATAGGTAGAGCTGCATAACACTAAGGGACAGAAAACGCTGGTGGGAGTTGTGTACAGGCCACCTAACAGTAGTAATGAGTTTGGGGATGGCATTGAACAAGAAATTAGAAATGCATGCAATAAAGGAACAGCAGTTATAATGGGTGACTTCAATCTACATATAGATTGGGTGAACCAAATTGGTAAGGGTGCTGAGGAAGGGGATTTCTTGGAATGTATGCGGGATGGTTTTTTGAACCAACATGTCGAGGAACCAACTAGAGAGCAGGCTCTTCTAGACTGGGTATTGAGCAATGAGGAAGGATTAATTAGCAATCTTGTCATGAGAGGCCCCTTGGGTAAGAGTGACCATAATATGGTGGAATTCTTCATTAAGATGGTGAGTGACATAGTTAATTCAGAAACAAAGGTTCTGAACTTAAAGAAGGGTAACTTTGAAGGTATGAGACGTGAATTAGCTAAGATAGACTGGCAAATGATACTTAAAGGTTTGACAGTGGATATGCAATGGCAAGCATTTAAAGATTGCATGGATGAACTACAACAATTGTTCATCTCAGTTTGGCAAAAGAATAAATCAGGGAAGGTAGTGCACCTGTGGCTGACAAGAGAAATTAGGGATAGTATCAATTCCAAAGAAGAAGCATACAAATTAGCCAGAGAAAGTGGCTCACCTGAGGACTGGGAGAAATTCAGAGTCCAGCAGAGGAGGACAAAGGGCTTAATTAGGAAGGGGAAAAAAGATTATGAGAGAGAACTGGCAGGGAACATAAAAACTGACTGTAAAAGCTTTTATAGATACGTGAAAAGAAAAAGATTGGTTAAGATAAATGTAGGTCCACTACAGACAGAAACAGGTGAATTGATTATGGGGAACAAGGACATGGCAGACCAATTGAATAACTACTTTGGTTCTGTCTTCACTAAGGAGGGCATAAATAATCTTCCAGAAATAGTATGGGACAGAGGGTCCAGTGAGATGGAGGAACTGAGGGAAATACATGTTAGTAGGGAAGTGGTGTTAGGTAAATTGAAGGGATTAAAGGCAGATGAATCCCCAGGGCCAGATGCTCTGCATCCCAGAGTGTTTAAGGAAGTAGCCCAAGAAACAGTGGATGCATTAGTGATAATTTTTCAAAACTCTTTAGATTCTGGACTAGTTCCTGAGGATTGGAGGGTGGCTAATGTAACCCTGCTTTTTAAAAAAGGAGGGAGAGAGAAACCGGGGAATTATAGACTCGTTAGCCTGACATCGGTGGTGGGGAAAATGCTAGAGTCAGTTATCAAAGATGTGATAACAGCACATTTGGAAAGCGGTGAAATCATTGGACAAAGTCAGCATGGATTTGTGAAAGGAAAATCATGTCTGACGAATCTCATAGAATTTTTTGAGGATGTAACTGGTAGAGTGGATAGGGGAGAACCAGTGGATGTGGTATATTTGGATTTTCAAAAGGCTTTTGACAAGGTCCCACACAGGAGATTAGTGTGCAAACTTAAAGCACATGGTATTGGGGGTAAGGTATTGATGTGGATAGAGAATTGGTTGGCAGACAGGAAGCAAAGAGTGGGAATAAATGGGACCTTTCCAGAATGGCAGGCAGTGACTAGTGGGGTACTGCGAGGCTCAGTGCTGGGACCCCAGTTGTTTACAATATATATTAATGATTTAGATGAGGGAATTAAATGCAGCATCTCCAAGTTTGCGGATGGCACGAAGCTGGGTGGCAGTGCTAGCTGTGAGGAGGATGCTAAGAGGATGCAGGGTAACTTGGATAGGTTAGGTGAGTGGGCAAATTCATGGCAGGTGTAATTTAATGTGGATAAATGTGAGGTTATCCACTTTGGTGGCAAAAACAGGAAAACAGATTATTATCTGAATGGTGGCCGATTAGGAAAAGGGGAGGTGCAACGAGACCTGGGTGTCACGAAACAGCAGTCATTGAAAGTGGGCATGCAGGTACAGCAGGCAGTGAAAAAGGCGAATGGTATGCTGGCATTCATAGCAAGAGGATTCAAGTACAGGAGTAGGGAGGTACTACTGCAGTTGTACAAGGCCTTGGTGAGACCACACCTGGAGTATTGTGTGCAGTTTTGGTCCCCCAATCTGAGGAAAGACATTCTTGCCATAGAGGGAGTACAAAGAAGGTTCACCAGATTGATTCCTGGGATGGCAGGACTTTCATATGATGAAAGACTGGATGAACTAGGCTTATGCTCGTTGGAATTTAGAAGATTGAGGGGGGATCTTATTGAAACGTATAAAATCCTAAAGGGATTGGATAGGCTAGATGCAGGAAGATTGTTCCCGATGTTGGGGAAGTCCAGAACGAGGGGTCACAGTTTGAGGATAAAGGGGAAGCCTTTTAGGACCGAGATAAGGAAAAACTTCTTCACACAGAGAGTGATGAATCTGTGGAATTCTCTGCCACAGGAAACAGTTGAGGCCAGTTCATTGGCTATATTTAAGAGGGAGTTAGATATGGGCCTTGTGGCTAAAGGGATCAGGGGGTATGGAGGGAAGGCTGGTACAGGGTTCTGAGTTGGATGATCAGCCATGATCTTACTGACTGGCAGTGCAGGCTCAAAGGGCTGAATGGCCTACTCCTGCACCTATTTTCTATGTTTCTATGTTAATCTAGACTCTGCCTCATCAACTGCTACACGGGTTGACCACTTCCTGCCTGATCTCACATCCGGCTGGGTGTTCTTGATGACAGGGCCTAACACCAACCCCTGCAGCACACTACTCATCAACCTCCATTCTGGAAAAAAAAACCTTCAGACACCATCCTCTGTTTTCTACCTCCAAGCCAATTATGATCCATCGAACTAGCTCTTCCTCGTTTCCATGGACACGTACCTTGTGGCACCTTGTTAAAGGGTTTGCTAAAGTCCAAACAGACAATCATATATCATAGGCATCATAAGTATCTTGCAAATATGATTTAAGTTTAGGAAGATGGCCAGAAATTTGCTTTTTATAATCTTAGCAAAACTGAAGAATGTAGACAAGACTGTTGGTCCTGGATCCAATATGCTAAGTCATCTTACTTCTAAGAGTTTACTTACCAACATTTGATGTTTTGTTTACAGCATTAAAAAAATAGTTGCCAGAAGTTGTTGTGGTGTTGGGTATAGCCACTATATTTAAAAGGCAAATATCTCTATACGTAAGTAGGCAAGACATAGAAGGATATGATCCTATTACAAGCCAATAGCATTAATGTCAATGGACAGAAACGTTGGTATGGAAGTGGTTTCCGTGTTGTACAACTCTGTGATTGAATCTTTGCAACTTGTGGGATCCATTTCCTACAGGATACTCACTTGATTTTTTTTTCCTTTGACTCCTTTTCAGTATTTCCTAAACATTAAGGTTTCAGGTTTCAAAGACTATTAGCAGAAAATCCTTGTGTCCATGTTAAGTTGCTCTGTTTAAGTTATCCTTGAGTAGGAACCGATTCACCAAACAGTTCACAAAATGGCAGCTGCAAGGACAATCTCATGAAATGGCCACCTCTAATTCTGCAACCACATGGAAAGAACAAAGACTTTTGTTTTGTCTGTTTCCACTGCCCTTGCCTCATTCCAGTTAACTGATTTATAGATGATAATTCTTTCTGGCCAACAGGTATGTGATAGGTATGTCATAAACTATTTATCTTGCCAAAAAAGTTAAGTAAGTAATCATTTCAATTTTCTATATGTGACATATTTTGTGATAGTTACTTGTTTATCACTATGCTAGCTGCACAAGTCAGTTTGTTTCTAAGTTGACTCAAAATAATTCCACAATGTTAGTAACATCAGCACTATTCAATGACAGCAAAGTTATATGTCTATCTTGTGGTTATAAGTTAACGAAGAAAATATATCTTTTTGTTTCTAACTCTAAGTGCCTTTTTTCTGTCAATATCAGTGAGACGCCTTGAAAAAAATGTGAAGGAGGTATTGGAGGACTTTGCAGAAGACGCTGATAAAAAAGTTCAGCTCTTGACAGGAAGGAGAGTTCAGCTGGCAGAAGACCTGAGTGAGTGCTATTTATGTACTTTTTGACTTTATTGGATTAAGTTATCTTATTCTCTTAATTGAAATATTTTAATTAACCTATCTAAAATTTGGTTATTACAGTAAATTAGCATGCAGGCAGGTATATTGTCATATAGTCATATAACATGAAAACAGATGGTTCAGTCCAATTCATCCATGCCAACCAAGGTAGATTCCTGAGCTAATCTCATTTGCCTATATTTGTCCTATATCCCTCTAAAACTTCCCTATCGGTGTACAGTGCCTTGAGAAAGTATTCATCCCCACAACTATTTTCACATTTTAGTGTCTCGTTCACTAAATTTAAAAAATATATTGAAATAAGTTTTTTTTGAGCTAATCTACAAATCAGTGTTCATTATGTAAAACCAAAAAAATTCTAAAGCCTGTCAACAATTTACTAAAAATTAAAAACTAAAATTGTGAGGCTGAAAATGTATTCCTTCCCTTTGTAATTACTACACTAACTTTCCTCAGGTGCAACACTGCATATTACCAACACACACAATTTGTTAATGTAGAAAATTGGAGGATCACCTGTTTTGAATGAATTCGTAAGAATGAATACCCTCTCTCTCTGTAAGTTCCAACAGTATGGTTGATTTTCAATGGACCAAACCAAAATGAAGACAAAAGAGCACTGAAGACAAGTCAGGGAAATAATAGCAGAGAAGCACATATCTGGGGAACAGTACAAGACTATGCCAAAGATACTGAACGTACCTCAGAACTCAGTGCCTACCATTGTGGAAAAAGTGGGTAAAAAAAACCACAGCCACACTAAGTCAGGTCACTTCCCTAATCTTAGTCGCCAGCGAAAACTGCAACTTGTAAGAGAGGCTACTGTCGGTGTGCATGAGCTGAAGAAGCCAGTGGCTGCAACTGGAGATGAAGTTCATGGCTCCACAATCTCTAAGGCCTTGGAGAAAAGGGATATTTATCAAAGAGTGGCAAGGAAGAAGCTCTAGATAAAGAAAAAGCATATCCTTGTCCGTAGAGACTCTGCAAGGCGTCACTTAGAAGATACTGTGAAGACGTGGAAGGTCTTGTGGTAGGATGAGACTAAAGTGGAACTTTTTGGCGTGAACACTAAGTGGTACGTATTGGCATAAATCTAATACTGTGCATCAGCCAGGTAATACCATGCCTACTGTGAACTATTGTGGAGATAGTATCATGCTATGGGGATGCTTTTCAATAGCAGGGACTGGAAACTTAGTCAGGTTTTTTGGGAAGATGAATGCTTCTAAATAATAGAGATCCTGGATAAATACCTGCTAGCCTCTGCAAAAAGTTTAAACTGGGAAGGAAGTTCGTCTTCTAGCAAGACAATGACCCAAAGCACATTAGCAAGCAACCATGGAGTGGCTTCAGATGAAGAAAATTGCTATCCTTGAGTGGCCCAGTCAGAGTCCTGTCCTCAGTCCGATTGAACATCTCTAGCAAGACCTCAAGATTGCTGTCTACTAACCTGGCACAGCTGGAGAAATTTTGCGAATCTTGTTTCATCACATTGTGCAAATTTAATAATCAAAATCAATTACAGATTTATTGAAACAAAAACTACTGGCTGTAATAGCTGCAAGAGGTAGTTCAACTATGTAGTGAGCAAAGGGAGGGGTGAATACTTTTAAACTGATGACGTTTTCGTTTTTAAATTTCAGTTTTTCGATCTTTACAATTTTCCCTGTTTTTTGGGCTCTTCTGTAAAAAAAAAAGAGCAACATGTGTTTCACAAATGCAAATATCAGTTAAATTGATCAAATTCCCTGGTTGTAATACTCATTTATGTGAACAAAGGGTTGGGGGCTGAATACTTTTAGAAGGTACTGTATCTATCTAAATGTCTTTTAAGCGTTGCAATTATGCCTGTCTCTTTCCGCTTCTTCAGGCAGGTCTTTCCATATACAATACCCCCCACCCTCTGTCAGGGAATTATTGCCCCTCCGGTCCCGTTTAAATCTTCCCTCTTTCGCCTTAAATGTGCGCCATCTAGTATTAGACTCCCCTCTCCTGAGGAAAGGACAATTCATCTTATTTATGCCTCATGAGTTTACAAACCTTTATAAAGTCACTCCCCCCGTCCCAGCCTCCTTTGCTACATGGCTTAGATTATGTTCCTTTAGTCTTAACAATTTTGTGCTGGAAGTTAGCAAAAGTGCAGGATGGCATAGGTCTAGGGGTGACACCTGAAGTAGCCCAGAGTTTACTTCAGTAACTTAGGACATCCAATCAAATTCAGAGGGATCGAAGTATTAGTTGGAGTTTCTATCTTTCAACTGAAACATTAAAACCAAGGCCTTGTCTTTTCTCTCAAGTAGACAAAGAATCCTATTGTGCGATTTTCAAAAATAAAAATAATTCTTCTGATAGCCTGAGGAATATTTATTCCTTAGTGAATGACTCCAAAAAATGGTTATCTGATTGATCGTGGGAATTTGATGTGTGCAAATTGGCTGCTGGAATATTTTGCAACAGTAGCTATATTTCAGAAGTATTTCACTTTGTGGGGAAAAAAACACACCTGGGACATCATGAATTCAAATATTTCTGTTCTTTCTATCCTTTTCTGAAGTTTTGTCAGAAAAGGCAAAAAGCACAATTAGCCTCAGTATTACTTTAAAAAAAATGGCCATTATGTTTAGCTCAAAAATGAATTTTTGTTTTAAGACATGATTGGAAACTAGTGAAATGATATTCGTTACTGTTTTGATTATTCTACAAGCACTATTAGTATATATTAAGGTTACCACAGATGATGATCAATATTTGGAATCTTTGTAACTTATCTCATGAGTGATGAAAAAAATCTGCAGTTCTGTCTCTGATCAATAAGTGGCAGTATTTACTAAATATAAAATGATTCAGTCACTCAACTTGTAACAAGGCATGAAATGAATAATACTTGAATTGTGTAACTAAAATGTTTCATAATTCCTTGGTTAGTTATAACTACAAACCATAAAAATCATTTATAGCTGTCAGTACACTGTTGTGTTTTGTTATTGCAATTGAAATTGTTGAATTATGTAATTTATGTGGGATTATTTATGCTATTTAAATAATTTGTCTCCTGTGTTATCCTGGATAATGTTCAAAGTAATTTATTATCAAAGTACATATATATCACCATATATAACATAAAGATTTGTTTTCTTGTGGTCATATTTAGTAATTCCAAGAGCCAATAGTCTCTACTAGTTAGAACCATCAGTAATATTTATGTTGTTAGTGGTATATAATTTTAGCCAGTATGGTGCGCTCTTGGGCTTTTCCATACTATTTAACTGAGCTCTCCTCAGTTGCTTTAAATCTCACTAATTAGTTTGATTATTAGAGTTGATAATTAAAAAGAGAGGGAGCAACTGAAGTCTTGTTAGTCATATCTTCATGCCTGAATCTTGTATTGCAAGCATAACACAAATCTGATGGATTTGATAACTGTTCTGAGACAATACATAATATTGATTTAATAGAAAATGACAAATTTTCTCAAAATTGGTTTGCCTCATTATATTAGTTTGCTGTTATTTGAGTGGCTTTAAAATTTCCTGGAAATAATATGGTTATTTATAGTGGATTTTTCCAGACATGTTATAGGGATTATTACAATTGGCAATTTAAATCAACAACTAATTTATCTTTAAAAATATGAACGGTATGAAATTGAGTTCCAAAACCTATAATTAAAGTATCTTTTTCGATAAACTCGTATTAAGGTCTTCTGTTGGTCGGAGTTGACCGTGGATTTTGTGTCCCAGCTGCCTGCTATGATATGCAAGCCAGGGCATTACGACATGGAGAGTAGGCTGTACTCCATGTACAGCTCACGTAGCAGGCTCCCCTTTTCCACACAACTGATGAATCCTAAGGAACACCAGAGACCGTTAAAGTTTGCCACCAGCAATGTCGCAGGAGTTGCCAGTCAGTGTTGAGCTCAACGTAGGACTGCCTTAGGGACTGCAGCTCTGGATTTTTCCTCTGGGTTTACTTCCAAAGCCTTCCCCGTGAGTGGGCCGCAAGGCAGCAGAGGTTTAAGATAGAGTTTTCCTTCTAGATGAGATGCCAACCATGCCTAATGAGCCTCATCTGCCCAAAGCAACTGGTTTTAAGGTGCCAGTAACCCACCTTTGCCCCTTCCCTTGTCAGTAGAAATGGTTCTGCTGCACTTAGTAGCTAAGCTGCAGGTGAAGGCCAGGAGCTGGACTTGGTTATCAGAGGTTATTTGAGACACACACCATTGGGAACATTTAATAGGTAGTAAGAGCTTATCCCCTATACCATCCCCAGCTATATCAGCTTTTAGGAACAGATAAATTTATACTTGAAAGCTAAATAACTAAAATTGAACATTTATGGTCAAAACTACAAGCTTTAATTTTTAAAAAATTATACTGTGGATACTCTATAAGTGAAAATATTAATTCTGAATATCAGAAATTAAATATATCATTGTTCATCATATGCTAATCAACAGCTGGTATTTTTTCCTAAAATAATTTGTAGTTTTTCTTGTTTTCAAAGTCTTTTATAAAGGGAAAGAAAAGACTTTCATCCCTATAACACTTTTCAAAACCTCAGTATGTTTTGAAGCTTCTTATGAATAACAAAATGCTTTTGACATAACATGTAGCCAGCAGTTTGAGCACAGCAGCTTAGATACAATGAAATATTCATACAGCACAAATAATCTTTGATAATACTGGCTGATAAATATTGTCCATTACTTCTCAGCTCAAATATTGCCATGGGGTCTTTTACATGCACCAGTTGCTACAGCCTGGATTAATTTTCTACCCAGTGCAATTTCGAATGTCAGCCTGGTCTAGATTTCATACTGAAATATATGTTGCCTCTGAATTTCAGTTTTCACATTACTTGACACTAAATTTACAGTAATATTGCTCGCAGTTAACATTTACTAAACATTTAATACAAATCAAAGTAAGATTTAGTTGTGCATATATTAATGAACATGATTCCTTTTGTAATTTTCATAGTTTTAAGTTTAATTTTAGGTTGGAGGGATTTTTTGGTTTATTTTGTTACATATTTCAAAGCATGGCAATTATTTGTACTCAAAATATTAATATTGAATGACTTTATGTATAAAAATTGCACTAAGAAATTTACCAACCCCTTACCATCTACATCCAAACCTAGATACCTACTTGAGCTCCATATCTGGAATTTTCTTAATCCTAAATGCCACCCATCCAGTCTTGCAGTTTGCAAGACTTGCACAAAACAGTGTTGAGGCCCACACATCCTTTTCTGCATGGGAGAGAAAAATGAAACAAAACCTGCCACCATTGCCAATGTACAATTGTTCATCTTAGTTTTTGGAGGAGGTGAACCCATCTATTTTCCCTCAAGGCCTATCAGAGTCACTTAGCACTCATTCAATTTATTAAATTATAAGTTTACATTTTAATTAGCCAGTTAGAATAAGATACTCTGTTCTAATGGATAATGTGTTTCCAAAGACCTAAGCACACAATCTTTTGCAGAACAGTATTGAGGGAGGAGTTCTCTGCTTATATTCCATTTCTTGGATAAAATATTTACATTTGTTTGTTTGGGTTAACATTAAAATTCAACCTTTTTGCATGCAAAGACAAAGTCATGGTGTATTTATCAAAATTTTCCCCTCAGCAACACCACCCATGATTACCCAATAACTGCCATCCCATTTCTAAACAGTTCATTATAAGTGAAGCATTTTACATATTTGAACAGTGTAATAGTGTGCTGCATTTAACTGTTTTTATTCCAGAACAGATGTTATAGCAATACAGTAGATTCCAAGTAACTGGGACACATCAGAACCAGAACATTTTGGTTCAATTAAGTGGCTGCCCCAGTTAGCTGAAGTTTCATGGAAATAGTTAAAAAGGTATATTAAAAAAAAGACAAACTACAGTTTAGCTACATAACAAATTATGTATTTAAATAAAATACAGAAAAAAATTAGAATACTAGCAATGCTACCATAGTATGATAAAAAAATTTTTTAGTCCCTAAAATGTATCCAGGAATAATTCTTCCAGTATATGCTGTTGTGTTCTTTTGATTGACTGTAAATGAACAAAATCAGGACAGACACCTAATGCAGATAATCAATCTATACAATGCATTGCTTTCTGCTTAACCAGATAGTGTTGCACGTTTATAGCTAAAGGAACCGTTCAGCATGGCACGATTTTAAAAAAGGCCTGTTTCATCGCTATTGTGCAAAATTTTTGAAGCAAGTTGGGAAGTTTGGTAGATTTCCATGTTTCTGCATTTACAGCATCAGCACCATTGTTCTTGCCATGTGCTTTCATGAATTTAATGTGGTGCCAACATTTCAATCTAGAAAACCAACCCACTTGTTGCTTTAAAATCTTTGTGATCCAACTTCTTAGCTAGCTTCTCTGACTTGTTTGTTTTTAATGTTGGTCTACTGCCATTCGCATTTCATCCAGTTACAATAGAAAACCATTAATTGAAGGCCTCTTCACCATCTGTATTTCATTTTTGGGATGTTCAGTTAGCCCTCACATAATGCCCATTCTTCTCGCTGTTTATCTTGCAGACGTATCAAGTGTGCAGTTGTAGATTTTGGCACTCCAGTCACCTCTGCTAGCTGATAATGAATAGTGTTAGGTGGATGGATGGCTTTTAATTTAGTTTAGTAGGGAATTTTTTCAGTTAGTGTTAACATCTTTTCATTGCATCTCCGCAAGGGTCTGATTTTTTTAAAATTCAAAATAAAAAACAAAATCATCAAAAATTATTGCTTTTTAAATCAGCGTCCATTGGCCCAAATGGATAACATACCACAAACACACACAACTGATGCTATTTAATAACTGTTTGCTTTAAGTATGGCGTAGTGTCTAATGGCCACACAATTGCACGCAACTGATGCCAGTATGAAACTGTTAAGCAGCATTCTGCTGTCCCAATTAAGCGCCATGGTGTTCCAACTAAACACAGGGAATCCCAGCTATTTTCTCAATTGGCTCCTGTTCTCTAAAAGTTCTCCCAAATAAGTGGCTGCCGTGATTAACCGTTGGCCAGGTTAATGGGAATCCACACTGATTCATATCTTTTCACTTTTTGAAAAAGTGCACCAAGCAGTTGTACCACAAAAGGATTGCCTATTTCCAAGGAATGGTATGCAAATGTGACAGAATGGTATTCAGTAGAGAGGCAATGGCATACAACGCAAAGTCAGGTAATGTATGGAAGACATGATTAAAGAAGTTGATTTGGGGAACAACTGAAAACCAGTCTCCCATTCCATAACAGAACACAAATTAGAGAACTTTTTTTCTTTAAAAAATTTTACGAAGCTTGCTTACAAGCCGGGGCTTGTTCCTTTGTGCATTATAGTTCTTGCACTGATAATGTTGCTGCATCCTAGCAACTTTGCTGCAGGAAGTCTTATTCACTGAAGCTGTAAAGAAGTCTAAAGGAAAATAAATTAAGGGCTCTGTGTTATTAATTGAAGTCTGGGTAATGATTTTGAAAGGGGAATACAAACCACTTTTTCTTTAATGTCAGCTGTGTCTATTTTAATCTTATCAACATAGATGAATAACATTTATATGCCATTGTGCCTATAATAACTGTCTTTTTTGGTTGGTGATTGTGCTGACATGTCTGGACTTGGCAGTGGTTGAAGTTGCATAACTAGACAGTGGTAGCCACCCACGTAAAATATACAGGACACATTATATCACATAAAAGGAACACTAAGCTTAAGAGACATTTTTTATGTGCACTTGATAATGAATCTAGCCAAGTGCTTTAGTCCTCCTTGATATAAGTAAAGTGACCACAACTTTATTGCTTTGAATATATCAAATTAAGCATTTTCATGGACACTTCATAAATATTATTCATGTTTAAACAAAAATAAATCAGCTTTCATCATGCCAAATTTTAGAAATCGCTGTTTTAAGATAAAGCTTTCAATTTTAAATCAGGTGTCAAGTCATCTGAAGCATTTTACAGCAAATGAAGTTCATATAAGCATAATTATTTCACTCTGTAGTGGTTGCAGTAGAAGAATTAAATATAACTTGCTGTCCTGTGTTTAGGTAGTTAAATGACTGGCCCTAAATTTGTATCTTTTGTCCTATTTGACTCTAAACTGATTTGCAGTACCTGTAGTGCAGTTTGTTTTAATGATCTTTTTTGTAACTTGATTGCAGTAACTGATTAGTGAATATGAATTTCTTACTCAAGGTAGCTACTAAATTTGCCATGTCCTTTCATCTCTGATCAGTGGGGTGGAGAACAGCTCATCAAGCCTCCTGCTTTTGTTTACTGTTTGTTGCATTGCACCACCCACGTAGGCAATAATTGTTGCTCTGTCTCCTTTATGTCCCTTGTTGTGTGCCCCTGACTTGATTGTTAAAAGGGCATGCCTAAGCTTGTTCTTTATCTTTCTGTTTGGGTTGCATTTCTGTTATAAGTATTAGAAATAGTTAGGTTTTAATGACACTTAGCAACAGCTTTTGTTGATGCTTTTAAGTGTATATTTATTTATGGAGAAACTCTCGTGCACCTTAGTATTAAAGTTCCTTTATTGTTAAGCATACACTCAACCTGTTACAAACCAAGCTATGAGCTCTGCTAAATTTAACAGTGAAAATCCAAGTAATATTTTATTAATATTAATATTACCAGCAATCACATTTGAAATAGCAGTAGGCCACTTCGTTGTTTTCCTGTTCAGCCATTTAATAAGATCAAGGCTCATTTGTTTGTGACCTTAACTTTATATCTTTATCTACCTTGTGTAACCTTTCACCCTCTCGCTCACCAAGAATTTACACCGTAAAAATATCCAAAGACTGCTGCCACTGCCCTTTGGGGAGAGAGAGTGTTCCAAAGACTTGCAATCCTCTGAGAGACCAAAAAAAAAATCACCTCTTCTCTGTCTAACAGCTATCGACTCAGATCATGGAAACATATCCCAAGCTATAACCATGCCAGGCTTTGAGTACCTATTATGCTAATCCCGTTTTCCAGCATTCGGCCTATAGTCTTCCATGGCTTTATGTTTCAAGTGCTTATCTAAATACTTAAGTCTTATTAGAGTACCGCCACAGCCATTCACGTGTTCCAGATTTCAATCACTGTCTGCTTGAAAATATGTTTCCTCACATCACCACTAGCCACTCCAAGTAAAGCAAACCCAAGCTACCAGTCTCTTCAGTGTCGGAAAATGCTCCAATCCTCCAAAATCCTGGTGAATCTCCTCTGTGTTTTCCCCAGTGCAATCACATTTTTGTGACAAATAGAACTACATACAGAATAATCCAGCTGTGGCCCAGCTAACATTTCGTAATGTTTTATAAATGCCCCTGTTAAATACGAAGCATTTTTTAAGATCAGGAATCATTTTTTCTAGATTCTCCCACAAAAGGAAACACTCTGTATCCACTCTGTCAATACCTTAAGATTCAGTTTTTAAACTCAAATGAGTTCAAATGAGCCTAGCCTATCCATCCTCTTCACAATTTAATTTGTTTGTCAAAAGCAAATTTAGCAAATATACCTGGGTGCCTTCATCCAAGTCATTTATATAGATTGTAAAATATTGAGGGTCAGCGTTAATCCTTAATATACACCATTTGACAGGACATTGCCAACGAGGTAAAGACCTGGTTACGCTGGTTCTGTATTTCCTATTAGCCAGCCAGTTTTCTGTTTACACTAATATGTTCTTCACTTTGCAATAAACTTTGATACAGTTATAAATTATCTACAGGAAACCTAAGTATTGTATATCCACAGGTGCCCTGTTGGGGTGAGATTTCACTTGTAGATAAATTAAAGCCTAAGAGATTGATTAACGATTATGAAATAGGGAATTTTTAATAATCTTGACTATTAAAATATTGTAAGAAAAATTCTGGAAATACACTTTTGTGAAATTGATAAGCAAGTTATAAACGCAAGAGATTCTGCAGATGCTAGAAATCCACAGTAACACACAAAATGCTAGAGGAACTCAGCAAGTCAGACAGCATCTATGAAAAGGAATAAACAGTCAACGTTGTCTGACATCAGTGGTGGGAAAAATGCTAGAGTCAGCTATCAAAGGTGTGATAACAGCACATTTGGGAAGCGGTGAAATCATCGGACAAAGTCAGCATGGATTTGTGAAAGGAAAATCATGTCTGACGAATCTCAGAATTTTTTGAGGATGTAACTGGTAGAGTGGATAGGGGAGAACCAGTGGATGTGGTATATTTGGATTTTCAAAAGGCTTTTGACAAGATCCCGCACAGGAGATTAGTGTGCAAACTCAAAGCACACGGTATTGGGGGTATGGTATTGATGTGGATAGAGAATTGGTTGGCAGACAGGAAGCAAAGAGTGGGAATAAACGGGACCTTTTCAGAATGGCAGGCAGTGACTAGTGGGGTACCGCAAGGCTCAGTGCTGGGACCCCAGTTGTTTACAATGTATATTAATGATTTAGATGAGGGAACTAAATGCAGCATCTCCAAGTTTGCGGATGACACGAAGATGGGCGGCAGTGTTAGCTGTGAGGAGGATGCTAAGAGGATGCAGGGTGACTTGGATAGATTAGGTGAGTGGGCAAATTAATGGCAGATGCAATTTAATGTGGATAAATGTGAGGTTATCCACTTTGGTGGCAAAAACAGGAAAACAGATTATTATCTGAATGGTGGCCGATTAGGAAAAGGGGAGGTGCAACGAGACCTGGGTGTCATTATACACCAGTCATTGAAAGTGGGCATGCAGGTACAGCAGGCAGTGAAAAAGGCAAATGGTATGCTGGCATTCATAGCAAGAGGATTCGAGTACAGGAGCAGGGAGGTACTACTGCAGTTGTACAAGGCCTTGGTGAGACCACACCTGAAGTATTGTGTGCAGTTTTGGTCCCCTAATCTGAGGAAAGACATTCTTGCCATAGAGGGAGTACAAAGAAGGTTCACCAGATTGATTCCTGGGATGGCAGGACTTTCATATGATGAAAGACTGGATTGACTAGGCTTATACTCGTTGGAATTTAAAAGATTGAGGGGGGATCTTATTGAAACATATAAAATCGTAAAAGGATTGGACAGGCTAGATGCAGGAAGATTGTTCCCAATGTTGGGGAAGTCCAGAACGAGGGGTCACAGTTTGAGGATAAAGGGGAAGCCTTTTAGGACCGAGATTAGGAAAAACTTCTTCACACAGAGAGTGGTGAATCTGTGGAATTCTCTGCCACAGGAAACAGTTGAGGCCAGTTCATTGGCTATATCTAAGAGGGAGTTAGATACGGCCCTTGTGGCTAAAGGGATCAGGGGTATGGAGGGAAGGCTGGTACAGGGTTCTGAGTTGGATGATCAGCCATGATCATACTGAATTGCGGTGCAGGCTCGAAGGGCCGAATGGCCTACTCCTGCACCTATTTTCTATGTTTCTATGACATGATCTGCTGAGTTCCTCCAGCATTCTGTGTTACTCTTGTTATGGAAGATCCCTTACCCATGCCCACATATCTTTGACTTTCATGAGTGGAAACTGTAACCTGGTGAATATAAAACCTGTGCCAACCAACTAGCGGGAGTACTCAAGGACATTGTCAACCTCTCACTACTACGGGTGGAAGTTCCCACTTGCTTCAGAAAGGCAACAATTATACCAGTGCCTGAAAACAATAATGTGGGCTACCTTAATGGCTATCACCCAGTAGCATTCACATCTACAGTGATGAAATGCTTCGAGAGGTTGGTCATGACTAGACTGAACTCCTGCCTCAGCAAGGACCTGGACCCATTGCGTTTTGCCTATTGCCACAATAGGTCAATGACAGACGCAATCTCAATGGCTCTCCAAAGGGCTTTAGACCACCTGGACAACACAAACACCGATGTCAGGATGCTGTTCATCAGCTATAGCTCAGCATTTAATACCATCATTCCCACAGTCCTGATTGAGAAGTTGCAGAACCTGGGCCTCTGTACCTCCCTCTGCAATTGGATCCTTGACTTCCTAACCAGAATACCATAATCTGTGTGGATTGGTGATAACATATCCTCCTCGCTGACAATCAACACCGGCGCACCTCAGGGACGTATGCTTAGCCCACTGCTCTACTCTCTATATACCATCTATAAATTTGCTGATGATACAACCATTATTGGTAGAATCTCAGGTGGTGACAAGAGGGCGTACAGGAGTGAGATATGCCGACGAGTGGAATGGTGCCTCAGCAACAACCTGGCAGTCAACGTCAGTAAGACAAAAGAGCTGATTGTGGACCTCAGGAAGGGTAAGACGAAGGAACACATACCAATCATCATAGAGGGATCAGAAGTGGAGAGAGTGAACAGCTTTAAGTTCCTGGGTGTCAAGGTCTCTGAGGATCTAACCTGGTCTCAACATATCGATGTAGTTATAAAAAAGGCAAGACAGTGGTTATACTTTACTAGGAGTTTGAAGAGATTTGGCATGTCAACAAATACACTTAAAAACATCTATAGTTGTACCGTGGAGAGCATTCTGACAGGCTGCATCACTGTCTGGTATGGAGGGGCTACTGCACAGGACTGAAAGAAGCTGAAGAAGGTTGTAAATCTAGTCAGCTCCATCTTGGGTACTAGCCTACAAAGTACCCGGGGCATCTTCAGGGAGTGGTGTCTCGGAAAGGCAGCGTCCATTATTAGGGATCTCCAGTACCCAGGGCATACCCTTTTCTCACTGTTACCATCAAGTAGGAGGTACAGAAGCCTGAAGGCACACACTCAGCGATTCAGGAGCAGCTTACTTCCCTCTGCCATCCGATTCCTAAATGGACGTTGAATCTATCTCACACTATCTCACTTTTTTTTAATATACTGTATTTCTGCTTTTGCACATTTTAAAATCTATTCAATATGCATAATTGATTTACTTTATTATTGTTTATTTATTATTATTTTTTTCTCTCTGCTAGATTATGTATTGCATTGAACTGCTGCTGCTAAGTTAACAAATTTCACGTCACATGCCGGTGATAATAAACCTGATTCTGATTCTGGTTCTGAATCAAAGGATTCAACGCATAGTGGAACTAGGTAGTAACCACAGTCCAATAATGGAGATGAACACGAAGATGCTTTATGGCCTGTTGGACTTGAACCTCTGTATCCCAATCTTATGCACCTACTTGAACATAATCATGACAGAATAGGGAAGTTCGTTATTACATAGGTATTTGGAAAAAATGTCAAATTCAAAAGTAGATGGATTTTTAGCCATCCCAAACCCTATAGCAAAAATTTACTTCCCCAAGATTTCCTCGAAAGTTCACAGTAGTTAAGGAAGTAAATCTTTAAAGCTGTGCTAGCAGCTTCGATAGAGTTTCATCTTGTACTGAAAGAAGATTTGGAAATGACACTTTACTGTTTATTCTGTTGCAACAATAATTTGAAGATAGTTACTGTGACTGGAATCAAAACCTGGTGTATTATTATTTGCAAAGACAGCAGTTACTACTATGAATAATAATCCATACAAAGTTCCTATCACTAATCTAACCTAATGCTAATAAACCTAATCTATTTTGCCCAATCCAAACAGAAATACTGTATTCTAAATTCCAACTTTTTCCATCTCAAACCTGATCTCCAAACCTTACAAATTCTCCCCAAACATATCTTCATGTTAAAAATTTCTAATTATGAGGACTTTGGAAAAAGTATTTTTTAAAAGTTCTGGGTTCACTATTGAGAAACTATATTAATGCACTTTTGATTTGGAGTCCTGTTATAATGTAGAGAAAAAACTAAGTGATTATGTTGCAGTTTGAGAAGATATGCATGTATGAACAAAAATTGTTCTGTGAAGTACTTTATAGGGGCTGAAGGCTTCAGTACTAAGCTTCCCTGGTGGATATTGGTTTACTCAGCTAAAGTCGGTGAAGATGAAGGATTTTATGCCAAAGCCTTGAGATAATTGATGAGGAGCCTAACAAGGAAATTGCAGGCAAGAAACAGAGCATACGCAGCCAGGCTTAGTCTTTAGAACCAGGTCACATCATTTAAAGTCATGGGTGGAGAGAAATGATGAATTGTTACATGACTAACAGCCTATTTACTAACCATTAATCTGAACCTGGATTGCTGGCTTCCAAAGCTTTGATGCTTTTGGCAGCATGCAGTACTTGTAACTTTTTAAAAGATGCATTGGACTCCAGTGTCGAGATCAAGTGACCTGACTTGATGTAAACTAAAAAGCTGAACTTTATGATAACGTTAGATCCTTTAACAGTAATTTAACTTGGAGTAGTTCATATGTTCAGTTCAGAATCAAAACGGAAAATTAGTGAACAGAATAGAAAACAGATCCAATAAGTAAATGAACAAAGCTCTTACAATTATGTAACATCTTATCACGTTAAATAAAATCACACAGTTGATTTTCAGAGTGCAGCAGGTATTTAATTATCTATTTAGCAGCAATTCCTTTCTGAAAAAGGAAAAGAAATGAATGAGCAGATGTGTTGCTATCAGTATAGAGCATATTAAAATGTGACAATTCTAATTTTGTTGAGAGTAATCACTTAATGCATTGTTCTAGATTATATGATGTGTGACAAATTGTCTAAAATTTGAAATATTTCAAGTAAATCTCTCATTTACCATTAAATTCAAAACAGAGGAAGTTAACAGTATAATTTTCTCACTTTACTTTCTAAATTGTCCAGTAAAATAAGTCATACTGTATTTTTAACAATTCCTTTTGTATGTTGTTTTAATGCTATGTTGTACAAAAAAGTTTATGCTTTTTTTTACTGATCTGAGCTATCGTTTATAACTCAAGTTAAGTTGACCTTTTTAAAATTATGCTTTATTTTAGTTAAATCTCTACTTCATATTTGGTGTTCCTAGGATTGAAGACTTACATTTTTTTCCATGCAGCTGGAATTTTACTGCTTTCAGCTCAGTTTTTTGTTAAATGGTTGCTTCTTTATGATTCATTTATGCGGTTCTCTACATTCATTTATTCTCTACATTCATTTGCTGTTCTCTCCTGTTTCCTCCAAAAGAGCTGTTTGTTGGTAAGGCTGTGCAGTGTAAACAGTGAAGTAGTGGAATGGTCCAGGATATTAGAGCTCAGTCTGATTAAACAATGCCACAGTTTGTTTGGTTCCCTCCAAAGAGTGGTTGTTACTTTTGATTTATTATAGTCTCACCAACGCATTTCTTTGAGTTGCGCTTCTAGTCAAACATTTGACAAATGGAGATTTATGCTATTTGACAGCAGGATGGGAACCACGTTCTCTTTTGTAACGGCCGAGAAATAAAGGGGCTTTTCCAGCTTCCAGCAATGTGTTTGTAGTCTTGACCCCTTTCATATGCTGGGAATGTACAGCCAGGAGATAAATAGCACCTCCCTTGTGTTTTCTTGACCTGCTGACTGTCCATTCACTTCCCATCTGTTTTGCAGCCTACAAGGAATGGGTTGATATAAATCTTTCTTCTTGGGAGATAGATGATGTTCTGGATCTTAAAGGGCAGCACATTGGGTGGCTTCTCTTTTTAAAAGCTCACTAGTTTTCCTCTGGGCCACATCTACTTGAAACTCTACCTTATGAACTAGGTGTTAGAAGCATAGAGAAAACAGTCGGTTCTTCTGAGGTTGTGCATAAACTTTTACTTTTCTAAAGGACTCTTTGTCAACACTAATTAATCATGGCATTGTTCGCTTTGCAATCCGACTATTAAATACATTGAAGGGGAAAATTGTTGAGTAATAAGCATTGTAATTTCAGCATTAATGTACATTTCTGGTTAATTTTATAATATTAGATTAACTATAATACTAGACTATAGATAATCTAGGTAACAGATACTAGATAATTCTAGATTATATAAATTTTAGTAAATAACTTCTGATTTTAACATTTTTAAATAAAATCTGTACACAACATTCAAATGTGATAAAAATTGTAATGTTCCTGCTTTTATATTCTCATCACAAAAAGTTAACCAGCAACTGTGTTTAATATTATAAGTATAAAAACCATTATTTGCATGAAAATATCACCTGAGCCTAAAGGACGTTAAATACACTAGAAATATGAGAAAAATTCACTTGATTTTGTTCTGTATTCAAAATCTTATAACATACTATCTTAGAGAAATGGTTTCAATAATTTATATTTTAAAGTATTTTCTACATTAGACTTACTCTTTCCCTTGGAAATTAATTATTTGTACAAATTTGCAGTTTATGTGGGGGTACATCTCAAGTGTCTGAATTTGTCTTTGTTAACTGATTTCCTACTGTATTGCATACCAAAAGAGAAGGTCAAATGTGGTTTTCAGGTGAAACCACATGAGAGACCAAGATGTAACTTGTGCAGGGTATACTGTATAGACATAATATAGTTGTGTTCTAGCTTCATTTGTAATGGACTAGAACTTTTAAAGACAAACATTCAGATAAACTTAATTCAAGGAATGTATATTTCCCTGGGTCTGTATTTTTCACTTGCAGACAGATACAAGTGGCACCTTGGCATTGATTCCGAAGATTCACCACCCTTACTACAACCTTTCCCCTTCAGTTGTTTTTTTTGCATTACATTACTAGCTGAATCCAGTGTTGGAAGAAAGTAGAGAGAAATTGCCTTTAAACTCACGAGAGAGCATTTTGCTGTTGATGTTTCTGTAGCAGGCAATTTCTTTTTTACGAGGTCGAGTTGCCAGCTTGACTCTCAACCCAGCACAGATGGAAAGCATGCACGGGAGCTGGCTGGATTCAAACTCGGGACCTTCTGCCCCAAAGTCCAGTGCTGATGCCACTGCACCACCAGCCAGCTAGTGTTGGAAGGCAGCTGATAAATTATTGGTGAACTTAAGCCATTAAATTCAAAACTTCAGTTCTCAATTCGAATCCTGAGCTTTCTGACACAGTCTAGTACAAAATGCCGAGAGTTCAACATGAAACAGTCCACATCTTTCAGAAGATTCTCACCAATTATAATTGGTGTATTATTATTCACAAAGACAGGAATTACTTATTACTATGAATAATAATCCATACAAAGTCCATATCACTAATCTAACCTAATGCTAATAAACCTAATCTATTTTGCCCAATCCAAACAGAAACGGGGGGAAGTGATAGACAGGTGAAAAGAAGTAAAAGGTCAGAATGGGGAATAGAAGAAGAGGGGGGGGAGATTTTTTTTTACCAGAAGGAGAAATTGATATTCATACCATCAGGTTGGAGGCTACACAGACAGAATATCCAACTTGAGAGTGGCCTCATCTTGGCACAAGAGAAAGCTATGGTCTGACAGATGAAAATGGGAATTAAAATGATTGGCCACTAGGAAGTTCTGCTTGTGGCAAATGGAGTTACTCTTATTGTGTTCTCTTCTCCTTCCCTCCATGTTCTCACATTTTCATCGGTTGCATTTCTTCACCTCCCCTTTCTTATGCTTCAACCATAACCTGCCGTATTAAAGCTCCACATAACATTTCACTCATTGTTACCACACAGTTAGCTTCCGTGGTAGCTGCTAGGAAGATGAGAATTCTGTACCAGGTTTTCTTTCTATAACCATCCCTTCAGATCAGCTGAGCTAAAGGCTTTGAAGTAGGTTAACATTAAGTTTAGGTTTTATTTTTTTTAATGAAATTTAAAGGAGAAAATACATCATTTCTTGAATGTAAATAATCATGTTATTATTATATTATTATACCTAACAGTTAATTGATAAAAATTTGAGATTTTCAAAAATTAACTATTTTCCTTCTTTATTCACGAATAACTCTATGGCTTCTGAATCACAGGGTATAAAATAAAACTGTAACTTACTTATGCTATAATTAGTATTTCCTGTTCCATGCAAGCAAACATTTAGATTTGTTATTTAAAAAGAAATACAAATTTGATTCTAGTATATTTTTTAGTTCCCCTCTGGCCTTTTTACAGAAAAACAGCCAGAAGCAGTTAAAAGGGAAGGAAAGCTTAAAAAAAGATTTAAACAGGATGCTCAAAGTAAATTTAGTATCAAAGTACGTACTGTATATGTCACCATATACAACCCTGCCATTCATTTTCTTGTGGGCATACTCAATAAATCCACAATAGAATCACTGATAAATCTCAAATTAGGCATTCAAGCAGTATGCAAAAAGGCAACAAAAATACACAAAAGAAACAAACAATAATAAATAAATAAGCAATAAATATTGAGAACATGAGATGAAGAGTCCCTGAAAGTGAGTTCATAGGTTTCAATGATGGGGCAAGTGAAATTGAATGAAGTTATCCCATTTGATTCAAGAGCCTAATGGTTGAGGGGTAATAACTGTTCCTGAACCTGATTGTGTGAGTCCTGAGGCTCTTGTACCTTCTTCCTAATGACAGCAGTGAGAAGAGAGAATGACCTGGGTGGTGGGGGTTCCTGATGATAAATGCTGCTTTCCTACAATAATGCTTCATGTAGATATGCTCAATGAGGTGGAGAGCTATACCTATAATGGATTTGACCATGTCTGCTGCTTTTTGTAGGATTTTCCATTAAGGCTTTTGGTGCTTCCAAACCAGGCTGTTATGCAACTAGTCATATATTCTCCTCCACACATCTAAAAAGGTTTGTCACACTTTTAGATGTCATTCCAAATGCTTGCAAACTCCTAAGGAAGCAGAGGAGCTGCTGTGCTTTCTTTGTTATTGCACTTGCATTCAGGGCCGAAGACAGGTGCTCCAAAATAATAACTCTGGGGAATTTAAATTTGCTGACCCTCTCCAATTCTGATCCTCCATTAAGGACTGGCTTATGGACCTCTGGATTCCTCCTCCTGAAATCAATATTGATCTCCTTAGTTTTGCTGCCATTGAGTAAGAGGTTATTGTTATGGCACCACTCAGCCAGATTTTCAGTCTCCCTACTATATGCTGATTCATCTCCACCGCAGTCGTGTCGTCAGCAAACTTGAATATAACATTGGAGCTGTGCTTAACCATGCAGTGATAAGTGTAAAGTGAATAGAGCAGGGGCTAAGCACACAGACGTGTGGTGTGCCTGTGTATTACACACACTGTGACTAGTTCATTCATAATTTATTAGTCTATAGGACACATTTTAATTTAATTGCAAACCTAATATGCTGTCAAGGATATGTGGGTCACTAAGAGTGGTTCACCACATCCTTTGTGGAGGGAAGTCTGTGAACCTTACCTAGCTTGGCCTGTTTGTGAGTACAGACGTGCGGTAATGTGGCTGACTCTTAGTTGACTTTTGACTTAGCAAACTATGGTTCAAAGGTAATTGGGTATAAGCAATAAAGACTGGGTTTGCATCCTATGAGTAAGTAGCATAAATACTTATCTCCAAAGTAAATAACATTTAAATGTAAATAATTATTCATTTGGAACTGGATAGTATTGAGAGGACAGCTATTATGTAATGGAGGCACAAGAAACTGCAGGTGCTGAAATTTTATAATTTTGTTTAATGATAGTAGATACCAATATTGTTACTGGATGTAATAAATAATTTATTGTATTGATATCTCTTTTTAAACACTATTTTAATCATCAATGATGAAGGATTTCAGATAGCTCAGTGGTTATTTGAATAATAGATCTATGTGAAGAAATGTCAGATAATATCATGGTGCAGGTCCCACTTCATTCAGAATGAAGTGCCACCCTTAATAATTAGAATCAGTCTGACAAAAGATCCAGATACCACAAAGGAATTTCTTATTTGGTTCAAGGTGCCACAAGGGAATGTTTAGGCAATTTTTCTGTTTTCTAGTCCGTCAACTGAAATCATATGAGTTTGTGTAGAATGTCATGGTCATTCACAGATAGAATTAATTTCTGAGTTGTTCAAGATTTTTTTCAGATATCTTTCCACACTGATGATCTAGAAGCTTCTGGGGTCAGAGTTCCCAGATACCCTAAATTAATGCTGTGAATGCAGTACACAAATCTTCCAACTATTGATAGATCAGCTATTTGAAGTGCTAAGTGATAGTATCAATTTGGCTTGTAAGTTTCCTTGAACTAAATAACTTAGCCAGCTGCCTTGTTTGATACATGCCAATTAACATAACCCCATTGCCTTGCACTGCAACCAGAGCCATGCTGTGGGCTAGCAGTCTGTGCTCTACAGACACCGCATGTTTACATAAGAACGGAAGACTGGTTCCCGTTCATGACAAGAAGCTAAACAAAGAATATTGGTTGGAAGCTTAATTTACTCAAAAACAATTCTTTGATCTCTAGAAATGTTAGCTGCTGAGTTAGAAAGCTAAGCTTGGCAAAAAGGCCCCCTGGCCCTGGACAGTGAATGTCCTCACATTATACCTCTCCACCTTTGTTTAAGCAGTAAAGTCACATTTACTACCTTCCCAGTATTCGAGAATCTATCAAATTTTGCAAGATAGTAACTATAGGAACCACCAACTCTATAGCTATCACTTTCAAAGCTAGGATATATTAATCACTGGAGTTCTTAGGATTTATTGGTTTTCAGACCCACAGGCTTCTTTGGCATTCCTTTTCATTACTAATTTCCTTCATTCCTCTTTTTCCGTGAAGAGAAACAGTGTTTGTTTAATTGCTCTGATATTTCCATGCTGCCCGTTATAAATTCTCTGGAACCTGGCTCTCTCTATGCCTTATATCTCCAATGACTATACTTTGTTGAATATAAAAAAAGCATCACTTCGTAATTATCTTAACTCACATTATATTTAAGAACTCTTTAATTGTTATGCTGATATATTTGTTAGTGGCCTTCCTCATAACTCCCAACAAGCTCAATGTAAACTTCATAAGCAGTAATTTTGTGCTTTGTACTTTCAGTACAAGATTAGCATTTTGTCCACCATTGTATAAAACCTTTCTGAACTTGGAGACAAAGAATTAGAGAGCATGTTTATCCAACAATTTGTCACAATTTAGCATTCTTTAAACAATTAGTAACATACCTTTTCCCTTGTTAAGTTTAGGTGTTACTTAGAATATAATATTCAGTCATATCTGAATTAGAGTTTGGTTGCACAGTGAGAGTGCCATTAGAAAATTTAAGTAACCACAAAACTTCATTAGTTTTGGGGGACTGGCAGATCAGCCTAATTCTCAAATGCTAACCTCTGCCAACCTACTTTTATTTGTAGGTACTAAAATCCTCTATTTAATTTAAAGCTGTTGCGGGGTAATACAAACACAACAGATGTTCCAACATTTGCAAAAGCAGCTCAGAGAACTCAGTGTAAACTGAAAGAGAACAATAGTCAATTCCTGCCACATCAGGTTGTGTATGCAGGTGTGACTGAATGAGTCACTTGATTTTTATCTCCAACTTTCTAATGTTTTATAGAAGACCCCTGTAACATTTTGTAATCTATAATTACGCTGGATTAGTCTCAGATTTTGACACAGAACCATTGACAAGAAATTCATTTGTTCTTTCTTGATCAATTCTTTATAAAAACTCTAGTTATGCAGCATCTGGAGTATTTTATACAGTTCTGGTCGCCCCATTATAGGAAGGATGTCAAGTTTTTGGTGAGGGTGCAGAAGAGGTTTACCAGGATGCTGCCTGGATTTGAGGGCATGTGTTACAATGAGAGTTTGGACAAAGATGGGTTGTTTTCTCTGGAATGACAGGTGCTGAGGGGAGCACTTATAGAGGTATATAAGATTATGAGAGATATTTTTACAGACAATATCTTTTTTCCCAAGGTTGAAATGTCTAATACCAGAGGGCATGCATTTATGATGAAAGGGAGTATTTGCAAAGGAGATGTCAGGGGCAAGTTTTTACTGAGTGGTGGGTGTGTGGAAAACTGCCTGGGGTGGTGGTAGAGGCAGATACATTAGGGACATGTAATAGCCATATGAATGTGAGGAATATGGAACGATATATACATTGTGTAGGGATGAGAGATTAGTTTAGTTGGCCATTTGATTATTAATTTACACTCAGACCCAGCATAACACTTCCCAGCATTGTGCTAATTCATTACAACATGGTTATTGAATTTTTTAAATGAAAAAAATTCATTCTAAACAAGACTTAAAACTTTTCAAGAGCAGTCACCATTACAGTAGACATTCAGTCAGCTAATGAGAACACTTTACATACACTCTGAGCCACTCACAGCCAATCACGTATTAGTTCACACTCTGCCTCCTCCATGTGTGTAAACATTCTTGCTCCCTCGCCAATTTATTCCATTTTTTTTTAACCAATATTGTCTGGAAAACAGCTTGCAACTTCTAGTGAGGGTAGTAGATCTAAGGTGTCTCGGAAAAGCCTTAACATAGGTGTGAAACTGCATTCTCATGGTGAAACCCGTAATTATGAAGAGCTTTGAGAATTGGCAGAACAATGCATCCTGGGTGAGTCTGATGAAGAAGAGGAAACACCAGCAAAAAACCTCAACCACAAAATTCCTCAGCACTAACATCACCACGATCAAACAAATCATGGACCAGTTCGTTGACCAGAGAGGTGTTTTCGACATGATGTATCCACCACACGCTTCCCTCCACTGCTGCTGTGATGTGTTGCTGTTGCACTGATGTACAGGTTGGGCCTATTTGCCTGTTTGTTACTCCACGAATGACTGTGTATACATAAAATAATATATCATATATCTCGGTTTGATTTTTTTTATCAGGCACTCATGTTCATTTACGTAAAGTTATAATGACCCCACATCGCACTGATTTACATAACATTTCACCTCCAAGGATCGCATCCTCACCATTTAAGCAGGGTCTGAGTGTGTTTGGTTTGCCACAACATTGTGAGCCAGAGGGCATGTTCCTGTGCTGTACTGTTCGATGTTCGATATTCTATGTAACCAAAAGTATGGAAAAGGGGAAATGAATGAATATGATATATTTCAAATTTTTTTGCTTAAAATCTCACACAGGTGGTCGAACAAGTTTAATGAGTAACTGTTAAGAGTTGATTAATAGACCAAAAGCGAGGAGTTGGAATAAATGGGTTTTTCTCAGGTTGGCAATCTCGGATTAGTCAGATATGTATGTGTGTGTGTGCATGCGCCCTTAACTCCTGGTGGAGTCGTCAGGGTGCCGTCATGACAAGCTTTTTGCACCAATCTTTTTTTTTCCGGTGTGCTCATTGTACGGCGTGTCTTGGGCATCTGAAACCTGGCGGAACACATCCCTCTCCAGGTTTTATTTTTACGAGATCAAGTTGTTAGCTCGACACTCAACCCAGGTACGGATGGGGAGCGTGCAAGGGAGCTCTCGTCCCGAAGTCCTGCACTGATGCCACTACGCCACCAGCCGGCATAGTCAGATATACTAGGGAGTTTTAGAGATGTTTAGATAGGCACAGGAGTGTAAGGGAAAATGGAAGGATATGAACATTGTGTTGGCAGAAGAGATTAGTTGAGTTGGCCATTTGATTACTAATGTAATTTGTTCAGCACAATATTCCAGTGTTGTAGTGTTCTGTGTTCTACGACCCATAGTACAAAGTCAATAGATGTGAATTTGAGTAGGAAACAGAATGTAAGGAGGCTAAGAGATTGAGTAAAAACATGGCAGATGGAAAATACTGAGGAAAAAAACGTAAGGTAGTTGTGCACAAAACAAAAAGGTGAAGTAGTTGCTACAGACTGGGAAGTGTTGACTTTTAATCGCACCAATTGTTTTGTACACAGAATACTAAATTGCAAATGCAGTAAATAATGAGTACACTAAATATCACTGGCTTTTATTGAGAGAGGATCTGAGTAAAATTATCATACTGTATTATTACAAAGATAATACGATGAGACCACACCTACATTATTACATACAGTTTTAGTCTTCTTACTTAAATGATATACATGCCATGGTGGGAATACTGGGAAGATTCCCCACACTGGTCCTGATCTTCGAGAAAGACCAAATGGTGTAATCCTGCTCCTAATTCTTAACGTTGCTATAAATTGCTGTTTTACAACAACTTTGAGGGGAAAAAACACTGGTATCTGCATTCAGAAAAAAATGAATTCACTTTACTAATTAGATAATCAACATAAGGAGGTTTACTGAATTGCCTTGCAAATAGAAGGGAATGAGGACAGGAATTAGCATGTGTACCATCATGGCTATGAATATCAATTTTTATAGTTTCTCTATTTAATGTTCTATTTGCTTGGCCATGAATGGTATTAAAACATCTGATAATATCTAGAAATAGCATTATGCATCAATATAAGTGCTGTTTTCTCCTTTCTTATGTCATTTTAAGGATGGATATCAACATCTTTTATCTACTCAGGTTTTGTGCTGTTGACACTTCACAACTACATTAAACCTTCCACCAGAAGATTAGAGTTAAGAAAATTAAACGGCAGTGGTATCATGCAGAGATAAGAACTGCATTGAAACTCTAACAATATTTGAAAGCATTCACATTTACATAATGTGCTTGAAAAAGATTCCAAGATCTTGGCTAAGGGATTAAAAGAATATTCACATCCAGATCAGGAAAACAATGAAGTAAGGCATGCAATAATTCATCACTTAAGTAAATACTCTTTAAAAGACTGATGGAATGGTATTAATGAAGGGTCAAGGGTCAGTTAAAGGCCTGTGTGGGTCATACTTTAATGTTTGCACATGATGGTTGTTATGAGCTTTTAGCTTGTGTTTTTTGTTTTCTCCTACTGCTTCAAAGTTTCCTCATTCACATTTCTTGCAATTTCAACACTTTGACCTTCTCAGAAGTTGTATAATTGAATCTAAGTTAATTGTTTATGATCTTGCAAATAAAGACAGAATTGTACTTTATCACCAGATGCATACATATATTTTATGAAGTTTATAACTTCTATAATCATTAATATCATCTGACAAGTTCTATTTATTGCAAGAGATCAGCCACACATTGTATTAAACAAAAATAAAGTGATAATTGATCATGTTTTAAAACTGTGTCTAGGCTGAATTTTGTCACTGGTATAATTATGAGTCAGTTCAGTTCATGCTTATTCATACATGCCACCTTGGGCTAATCCTTTGACCACACTTGCCTGCTACAGAACTGCAGGATGACCTGTGCTAGAGATCTTCGTTGCACAGCTTCTACATGATGCAAAGTAGCCTGCAGCTAGCAACCTTTTCTCAGGTGGTGGAACCTGAAGAACTGTACTCAATGTTGACAGCAATAAGCTGTCACGAGAAATGCATCTTTCATTGTTCCTGACACTTTAAAACAATTAAAGCCAGATGACAGGTCAGCAACAAGAGAAGAACTGCAGGTGCCAGAAATCAATGTAATACACACAAAATGATGTCCTGATGAATGGTCTCAGCCTAAATCGTTCACTGTT
Source organism: Mobula birostris (assembly GCF_030028105.1). Lineage (NCBI taxonomy): Eukaryota > Metazoa > Chordata > Chondrichthyes > Myliobatiformes > Myliobatidae > Mobula > Mobula birostris. Next base: position 45,154,398 of record NC_092373.1, on the reverse strand, counting down.
TACTTTTTTCCACAGATGCTGCCTGGTCTGCTGAGTTTCTCTAGCATTTTGTGTCATACACCAGAATATTTTTACATTCAAAAATACAATAAAACCCAATAAAATACTGTTAATTTGGTTTTTTACCTTTTCAGTTGCCTGAAAAAGTTTGTGAGCCCCTTGCGATTATCTGTTTTTTTGCATTAATTAGTCATAAAATGTGGTCTGATCTTCATCTAAGTTACAATAGTAGACAAACAGAATCTTCCTAAACTAATAACACAAACAATTGTACTTTTCCTGTCTTTATTGAACACATTGTTTAATCATTCACAGTCCAGGATGGAAAAAGTATGTGTGTTTAATAACTGGTAGAACCTCCTGTAGCAGCAATAACCTGCACCAAATGTTCATGTGGCTGCTGATCAGACTTGCACAAAGGCGAGCAGGAATTTTAGACCACTCCTCTATACAAAACTGTTTCACTTCATCAATATTTCTGGGATACCTTGCATGAAAAACCCTCTTCAGGTCATGCCACAGCATCTCAATTGGGTTAAGGTCTAGACTGACTTCACCATTCCAAAACATGAATTTTCTTCTTTTTAAACCAATCTGTTGTTGATTTACTCTTGTGTTTTGGATTATTGTCTTGTTGCATCTTCCAACTTCTATTAAGCTTCAGGTGACAGACCGCTACCCTGACGTTCTCCTGTAAAATGCCTTGATGCAATTTTGAATTCATTGTTACCTCAACGATTGAAAGCTGTACAGGCCCGGAGGCAACAAAGCAGCTCCAAGGCATAATGCTCCTTGCACCATGTTTCACAGATGGGATGAGGTTTTGGTGTTGGTCTGCAGTGCCCTTTTTCCTCCAAACATCGCAATGTGCATTTCTGCCAGAAAGTTCTTTTGTCTCATCTGTCCACAGAACATTGTCCCAGAAGCATTGTGGAACATCCAGGTGGTATTTTGCAAACTTTAGATGTGCAGTAATTTTTTTTTCCCCCTGGAGAGCATTGGTTTCCTCCGTAGTGTCCTTCCATGAAAACCGTTCTTGTTCAGTGTTTTCTGCAGGTCTTTTGCAGAACTCTTGGTGTGATATTTGCTGGACGCCCACTCCTAGGGAAGAGTATCAACAGTACTGAATTTCCTCCATTTGTAGACAATTTCTTTGTAGACTGTAGGTCTTTAGAAATACTTTTGTAGCCTTTTCCAGCCTCATGCATCTTTACAATTCTTCTAAGGTCCTCTGAAAGTTGTTTTGATTGAGGCATAGTGCACACAAGCAGATCTTTCCTGAGAAGAGCAGACTGCCTGTAACCTGACTTTGTTTGTCTTTTTTATAGAGCAGGGCACCTCTACAACCCCACACCTCCACACCTCCAGTCTCATCTCATTGACTGGAACACCTGACTCCAAACAGCTTTGTAGAAGGTATTACCCCAGAGTTTCACATGCATTTTTGAACCTAAGCTGTGATTGTTTAAATGGTGTTCTCAATATTGATGAGAAGAAGTATGATTGTGTGTTATTAGTTTAGGCAGATTATGATTGTTTATTATCGTGACTTAGATGAAGATCAGACCACATTTTATGAGTAATTATTGCAGAAAACCAGGTAATTGCAAAGGATTCACAAACTTTTTCTTGGAATTATATGTTCATGGAGTGTAAACACCACTAGCCATGCTGATATTATGCATTTGTAATCACTCCCTATCAGGAGTATAATCTGTAATGGTGCATTCAGTTCTAGTTACCCCATTATAAGAAGGATGTGGAGGCTCTAGAGAGGGTGCTGAAGAAATTTACCAGAATGCTGCCTGGATTAGAGACATGTGCTAAAAGGAGAGTGCTAGTGACGAGAAGAATGATCAAGCTGTTTTCTGTTAAATAGCAGTGACTGAGGAAAGACCTGGTAGAACCGTATAAAATTATGAAAGGCAGAAATCGCACAGCCAGCTGGTATCTTTATCCCAAAGTTGAACTATCTAATATTAGATAGTGTGCATTTAAGGTGAGAGGGGTTCAGTTCAAAGCAAGTTTCTTATACAGAGAGTGACAGTGCTTGGAATGCACTGCCAAGAATGGTAGTGAAGGTAAATACTATAGAGACTGTAAGATGGGCACATGGATATACAGGTAATGGAGAGAGATGGACAATATACAGGCTGAAGGAATTAGTTTAGTCAGGCATTCAGTTGCTAGTTTCATTCGTTTGGCACTGTTCCTTTGCTGAATATTCTTTTTGACTTAAGGAGGCTGATAAAAGTCACTTGCCTTTGTTTGCCTGGAGTCACAAATAGTCAAATCAGGTAATGACAGCCTACTGTCATCCCTAGGTAAAAAATAAGTGAACCAGCTGTCTTTTGCAATAATCTTGTAGCTTCATGATGTATAGTTATCATTCAGGAAAAAGTGAGATGACTTGTAATTTAAAATGCAAGTGCATTTAATTTTAGACCAAAGGTGACATGCAGCTCAGTGTAAGGTCAGTGTGCTCTGTTGTTGCTACTGAACTCGGTGAGATGGTGGAGCAAGAGCTCCAGTGCATTGTGTATTTTCACTTTACATTAGTGGAAGATGAGAATCCTTTGGAGGGCAGATGGTAGTTTAGTAGGGACTGCTACCCACTACAAACCATGATCCAGCCCACGAGGTATGTCTGCAAGCTCACTGTTATCAGGGAATAGTTCACTGATTCTGAACAAAAAGCAAAAGAATGGCAGATGCTACATTCTGAAATAAAACCAGAAAATGCTGTGCATGTCAGGCAGCATCTGGGAAAAATGAAACAAGGTTCATGATCCAGGTCGATGGCACTTTGTTGAAAGGTCATTGATCTTGTAGACTCACTGTTTCTCTGTCTGTAGAAGTTTATTGTCCCATGGAGTTCTTCTGGCACACTAAATACACAAATAAAGTTCAAAGTAAATTTTATTATCAAAGTACATAAATGTCACCATATACAACCCAGAGATTTGTCTTGTGGGCATACTCAGCAAATCTTTTGGACAGTAACGAAAGCAGGATCAATGTAAGATCAACCAAAGTGCAAAAGACAAACTGTGCAAATGGAAATAGAAATAAATAATGAGATAAGTAGTCTGTAAAGTGCCATCACTGGTTGTTGGGAACATTTCAATGATGGGGCAAGTGAAGTTGAGTGTAGTTATCCCCTTTTATCCAAGAGCCTGGTGGTTGAGCAGTAGTAACTGCTCTTGAACCTGGTGGTGTGAGTCCTGAGGCTCTTGTACCTTCTGCCTTATGGCAATAATGAGAAGAGAGCATGACCTGGATGTTACTACTTATTGTGAAGTTTGATTTATTGAATAATCACTTCAAGTTTGGAAATTATGCATCAAGTTTACTTCACTGAAATAAGAAGTAGAATTAAGGGATCGTCAATTAAATTTCTGATGTTTAAGATATTCAATTAAAATTAATTAGAAACAGAGCCAGAACAAGCTTTCATAATGCACACTAATGGAATTTTAATTTGCAATTCTGTGAAGAAGTCAGATGCAGTTGCTATTCCAGCTGTGCAGAATATATGTAACAAGTACCAACAATATCATATGCAATGAATGAGTTAACTAGGGAAGATCTGATCAAAAATTAAGAAGCTTGTTAAAGAACTTTGGGTAGAATGTACTTAATCGTTTAAGCCCACATAGTCTAATATCTTTCCGTGCTCTCAATATGGTGTTCCAAAAAGTACCTGTGTAATTAGACTGAACTATACAATATCATAATCATAAGCAATGGTAATTAACAGTGATCATTTTCATTCATTGCATTTGTTCCTGTTAGATAATTGCACAAAAATAAGTAATAAGGTTTAATTCATGTAAAAACTTACAGAATTATTTATAACTGTGTATCAGCCATTATTCTGATTATTTTTAATTCCTGTTGTAAATAGAGTCATGTTTTAAATCACTTGGGTTTATATTATTTTAATGAAATTTGAGCTGCTTCAAAGATATTAGTGTTAAAATTATATATCTACAGGAAGTTATGTCACAATAGATTTCTGGTATAACTATATAATCCAGTTCTACATTTCTGTCAATGTCCCATTGCAACCTGCAACAGCCTTCTACATGATCCACAATACCACCAACCTTCATGTCATCTGCAAATTTACTAACCCACCCTTCCACCTCCTCAACTATAAAAATCACAAACAGTAGGAATCCAGAACAGATCCCTGTGGAACGCCACTAGTCATAGACCTCCAGGTAGGATACACTCTATCTACTGCAACCCTCTGCTAGTCAAGCCAATTCTGAATCCGTGTAGCCAGTTTACCATGGATTCCATGCCTTCTGATTTTCTGAATGAGCCTACTGAATACCTTGCTGAAATCCAAATACACTACATCTACCACTCTACTTTCAATTTGTTTTTCCACTTCCTCGAAGAAGGCAATAGTTGGAGATAGCTTTTTACGGTTTTAATGTATAAATGATTTTGCAAGTCTTGAATGAAAATTGGTTGAATGAAGGAAAGTTAGGAATTGTGCAGTAATTTCACTGAAATATTGGCATTTGTTAGTATAATGAATTCTATATACGTGCAATTTCTTTGTAAGACTTAGTATTAATCATTTTAAAATATATGAAAGCATGTATTCAGATTTTGCCATGTGAAGAAAAGGTAAAAAAAAAGGGGCATTGTCTGGTGTCAGACAAACTACTACAAGTGGTGGTTCACATTTGTTATAGTTTCTTAAGCTAATAAAGTAAATTTGGAAGATTTTATTGTTAATTATTTTTGGTCCTTTAATTACCAACACTAAGTGATTTGCAGTGTATGCTAAGAATTTCCAGATAGGATGCAACTAAGCATTTCGAGGTTGTCTTGCTGTCAGTATGTAAGGAATATTTCAATTGGAGTAGTCGAGTTACTTAGCTACATCTCAAAACACCTCTGTCACAATATTTTAGAAAAAATGGGTTGGATTCAGTACTTGAAGATGCAATTTGTCTGTGGTTTTTGAGATAAATGTAGAACCATCTGGCTGACAAAGTTCTGAATCACCATTATACTTAAACAAGGTATGATAACTGAAGAAGAGAATTTTACTGTGATAGTGCAGCAATTACTAGAAGTAAGAAAAGCTGATGGGTGGGTGGTGGTGGTGATAAGTTCAATGCATAGTTCAAGACATCTGTATGGTTGGAATAAGTTAATGAAGTAAGCTTTGACAGCCAGGCAACTGAAACAAATATTATATTAATATACTTAATGCTATGCTTTGAATCAAATTTATGTGGGTTGATAATGTGTCTAATAAAAATTATTTACAGGTGTGATTAGTCAAATCTTCCATGGTTGATTCGCATGCTTCCATATAAATTGGATACAAGAGACCGCCGCATTATAATTGTTTGAGTTACGGGAATTTGCCCAAAAAGAACTCGCAAATCAATGCCCAGAAATTTGAGATATGGAATAATATTTGCTCTCAAAAACAGTAAATGAATAAACACAAAACTAACTTCTCTTTAAATCTCATTTCTTGACGCAAGCACAGGTGAGGCCGCTTCACATTGCAAAATATTACATCAAGTCTATTCCGAAGAGCACAAGCCCCACTCTCTCATTACAATAGCCTGTACTTACTGTTTTGATTAATGTGTATTGTGGTTGTAGTAATTGTCAAACTTTTCTAAATTTCAGAGAGAGTTCGTGAGATTCAGGAGAAGTTAGAAGTATTCATTGAAGCACTTCTTCAAGAAAAATAGTAAGATTTCTAATACATGAATGGGTTTTCAAAATTAGCATCTATTTGTTTAGTATAAATTTATTAAAAGATTTGTATTTTAAGAGCTCTATTCTTGGCTAAATATTTCCCCAACAAGTGTTTGAATTATAGTGCAAAAAGACATCCTAAGCTCTATTCCTTTAGGAAACATGAACACTACAATTATTTTCAGCTTTCAAAAATGTTAACATATTGATCAGAGATTCTGTGCCTAGCAGCCATTCCAAGAAATGTGCTCCAGTATTCTCTGTTGAAGGAAGGCATCAGCATCAAGCTTGATTGTGATCCTTGCTATCCTCACAGAGGAACAGCTGCCAGTAGCTGTCAAGATATTCATATAAATATTGGCCAGTTGGCTGAAAGCACTGAAGCAGCAGGCATCTTAACAAATCCTCTTTGCAAATCAGTATTTCCAGGAAATGAAGAATATTGAGAGAACTGGCCAAGATAATTAACATGAAGGAAATAATAATTAAGAAAACTTGAGTAAAATCTGCTCATCTACTGTATATCCATTCAAAAAGCCAGTTAGTAATGATAAGCAAGGAACACACATAAAATGCTGGAAGAACTCAGCAGGCCAGGCAGCATATATGGAAAAAAGATACAGTCAGGCCTGCTGCATTCCTCCAGCATTTTTTTTCTGTTGCTTGAATTTCCAGCATCTGCAGGTTTTCTCTTGTTAGTAATGATAAGCAACTTGCAGCTTTACGGTTATTTTACTGATAGTGGCTGGAGTTCATCACTAACTGTATTTTTTTGAATGTATACCATCCAAATTATGCACTTTATTTTTCATGCTACATTAAGCAAGGATTTGGTTCAATCATAATTATTTAATTTTAGCCATTTATTCTTAAGAATTCAGTTAAACATTAGTGTACTTTTCACCATTCCATACAATTTTAGAACAATTGCCTATGTCTTCGTGAAATGCTGCATTGATTTGGTAAATGCTTCCATAAACAGACGGTAAACCCATGAACACTACCTAGTTATTTTTTATGTGCTATTTATTTATTTTGGTAACTTGTTGGTTTTTATGTCTTTGCACTGTACTGCCGCTGCAACAAATTTTATGTCAAATGTCAGTGTTAATAAATCTGATTCCAATTCTGAAAAGTACCATTTTGCCTGTGCAAGACTTAAACAGTGTGTGTTCGCAGACTAGTTGATTGCAAGAGAAACAACAGTGATTTCTATACTTTCTAAGTACTTCATACTGAACATTGGTCATTGAACATTGCCAACAAATATGTATGTAGGATTTCCCAGCATAATTGTAGTATCCCTGTGAACTCAGGTCAATTCAGAATGAACTAGAGATCATACCTCTTTGTTGATTTAAAAGCTAAGCTACTGGGTAAAGCCAAAAATAGCATTTAATTTGTTTCTGGAATGTAATTTAAGTTTTATTTCCAAGTGATCATTGAAAATAGTGCTGACAGTGATTGCTGATCTCACAGGCATTCATGTTGCAGATTCACTATCAACATTTCTGAACCCATGATATTTGTACTGTACGTTGAAAGAATTCTTAAAAAATAACTTTGATATTGATTGGATCAAATCTTTATGCATATTACTTCTTTTATTGTTTAGGCCTTGAATAGTTAATTTATAAAATATAAATTTTATATTTAAGTATGATTATTAGCAATTGTTTACTATTGCTTAACAACAGTGAATGAGTAAGTTTAAAATATTATCAGAAAGAACTGCTGAGTGCCAGTTGATATGTATTTTTTTAAATATTCCAATGCTGATGAACCATTTATTATTGCACTACATTATTTTTTCTCCTCATGCTAATTCATTCCAGACACAGCCTTTGATCTGAAGCTTTGTGACAAGAGAAGTTGCTTGAAACGGGAACCATTGGGTGAAGTGCTGCAGGGAGATAAACCATTGGCTGACATACACCTCAGAAGACATCACTTCATAAATTGTGTACATTAAAATTACTTAATTCTCCTTGCATTCTAATCTTTGAGCTGAACATTCATGAGCAACGTTTTCCTTGCGTTTTTTATAATTTTGACATTTTCAGCACAAAAGCTTTAACTAATCAATTTTTTCTATTGTAATTTTAAATCTCCTGAAACGTTAAAATGTTGACTGCCTCAAGTATACAAGCAAGACTAAGCGTCACTGCAAGGTGAAAGCTGATGAACTGTTTTGTCGAATGTGTAAAATATTTCAGTGCAAATATTCAGATTTAGAGAAATAAAGAGCAACTGTCTGAAACTCCATTTGTTGGGGCATTATGTCGTCCGCTTGTCTTATCCAAGTACATTCAGTAGCACTTGTTGACTCACATGCAAAGATTGTATCTCACAGATCCTCGAAAGACAAGGAAATTAAAGTGTTCACAAGACAAATTATTGTCTGTACTAAATTGAAAGTCATATTTGATATGTTTCCTTTTGGATCTTTCCGTGTTGTACCAAGTCTCCAGAATTTGCGCAGATGAAAATATGAATGTAAAAAAAAATCATAGTTTGTGATTTTTTCCTTTTGAATTGTCTAGGCCATGCATGATGTAATTATTGAGTCATGTATTTATTGAATGCCGTTGTATTTAAATAAATCGGAGTAAAATTTTGGAAATGGAAGTGCTGACTTTGAAATGTTTCCCATCCATAAACCTGCTAAATGTGCTTCACTTGTATCTCAAGCCGGCTCTGCCAACTGAGGTACAGGAGCAAAAAAGGGTTAAAGTTCTGAGTACATGGTCACTAATTAGTGTGGATCATATGGAATTTACTTGCAATATCACAGAATGGTTGCGTTGCTGACAGATCATTCTCCCTGACAAGTCCAAGTTCAATCCAACTAGTCACAACTTCTGCCACTGCCCCACTGCTGCAGTCTTCCATTTGATTGCTACTATTATGACTGTCTCCACTACTATCTTGACAAGCCCTAAGCAAATTGCAAAGATCAAAATTCCTCATCTTCATTTACCATCTCTGCATTCCTTGTGCACCATTTCTTGATCACTCTCCAATGAGAATAATTTCTCTCTATTTGTTCTGTCTGAACATGTCATGGTGTTAAATCCATCATATCCTCCTGTTACAACCCCAGTTCCCCCAGTCGATTATGTTGCACCATAATATGGTGGAATTCTTCATTAAGATGGAGAGTTGACATAGTTAATTCAGAAACAAAGGTTCTGAACTTAAAGAGGGGTAACTTTGAAGGTATGAGTCGTGAATTAGCTAAGATAGACTGGCAAATGACACTTAAAGGATTGACGGTGGATATGCAATGGCAAGCATTTAAAGATTGCATGGATGAACTACAACAATTGTTCATCCCAGTTTGGCAAAAGAATAAATCGAGGAAGGTAGTGCACCCGTGGCTGACAAGAGAAATTAGGGATAGTATCAATTCCAAAGAAGAAGCATACAAATTAGCCAGAGAAAGTGGCTCACCTGAGGACTGGGAGAAATTCAGAGTCCAGCAGAGGAGGACAAAGGGCTTAATTAGGAAGGGGAAAAAGGATTATGAGAGAAAACTGGCAGGGAACATAAAAACTGACTGTAAAAGCTTTTATAGATATGTAAAAAGGAAAAGACTGGTAAAGACAAATGTAGGTCCCCTACAGACAGAAACAGGTGAATTGATTATGGGGAGCAAGGACATGGCAGACCAATTGAATAATTACTTTGGTTCTGTCTTCACTAAGGAGGACATAAATAATCTTCCAGAAATAGTAGGGGACAGAGGGTCCAGTGAGATGGAGGAACTGAGGGAAATACATGTTAGTAGGGAAGTGGTGTTAGGTAAATTGAAGGGATTAAAGGCAGATAAATCCCCAGGGCCAGATGGTCTGCATCCCAGGGTGCTTAAGGAAGTAGCCCAAGAAATAGTGGATGCATTAGTGATAATTTTTCAAAACTCGTTAGATTCTGGACTAGTTCCTGAGGATTGGAGGGTGGCTAATGTAACCCCACTTTTTAAAAAAGGAGGGAGAGAGAAACCAGGGAATTATAGACTGGTTAGCCTAACGTCGGTGGTGGGGAAACTGCTGGAGTCAGTTATCAAAGGTGTGAAAAGCGGTGAAATCATCGGACAAAGTCAGCATGGATTTGTGAAAGGAAAATCATGTCTGACGAATCTGATAGAATTTTTTGAGGATGTAACTAGTAGAGTGGATAGGGGAGAACCAGTGGATGTGGTATATTTGGATTTTCAAAAGGCTTTTGACATGGTCCCACACAGGAGATTAGTGTGCAAACTTAAAGCACACGGTATTGGGGGTAAGGTATTGATGTGGATAGAGAATTGGTTAGCAGACAAGAAGCAAAGAGTGGGAATAAATGGGACCTTTTCAGAATGGCAGGCAGTGACTAGTGGTGTACCGCAAGGCTCAGTGCTGGGACCCCAGTTGTTTACAATATATATTAATGACTTGGATGAGAGAATTAAATGCAGCATCTCCAAGTTTGCGGATGACACGAAGCTGGGCGGCAGTGTTAGCTGTGAGGAGGATGCTAAGAGGATGCAGGGTGACTTGGATAGGTTGGGTGAGTGGGCAAATTCATGGCAGATGCAATTTAATGTGGATAAATGTGAAGTTATCCACTTTGGTGGCAAAAATAGGAAAACAGATTATTACCTGAATGGTGGCCGATTAGGAAAAGGGGAGGTGCAACGAGACCTGGGTGTCATTATACACCAGTCATTGAAAGTGGGTATGCAGGTACAGCAGGCAGTGAAAAAGGCGAATGGTATGCTGGCATTTATAGCGAGAGGATTCGACTACAGGAGCAGGGAGGTACTACTGCAGTTGTACAAGGCCTTGGTGAGACCACACCTGGGGTATTGTGTGCAGTTTGGTCCCCTAATCTGAGGAAAGACATCCTTGCCATAGAGGGAGTACAAAGAAGGTTCACCAGATTGATTCCTGGGATGGCAGGACTTTCATATGAAGAAAGACTGGATGAACTAGGCTTGTACTCGTTGGAATTTAGAAGATTGAGGGGGGATCTGATTGAAACATATAAAATCCTAAAGGGATTGGACAGGCTAGATGCAGGAAGATTGTTCCCGATGTTGGGGAAGTCCAGAACGAGGGGTCACAGTTTGAGGATAAAGGGGAAGCCTTTTAGGACTGAGATTAGGAAAAACTTCACACAGAGAGTGGTGAATCTGTGGAATTCTCTGCCACAGGAAACAGTTGAGGCCGGTTCATTGGCTATATTTAAGAGGGAGTTGGATATGGCCCTTGTGGCTACGGGGATCAGGGGGTATGGAGGGAAGGCTGGTGCAGGGTTCTGAGTTGGATGATCAGCCATGATCATAATAAATGGCGGTGCAGGCTCGAAGGGCCGAATGGCCTACTCCTGCACCTATTTTCTATGTTTCTATATAGATCATTGTTTCTGAAACCTGGGGCCACTGAGGTTAATTGAACAGGATACTTTGTTTATCACTATAATTTTATATTTAAGGCAGAGCTTGATAGGTTCTTGATTGGACATGGCATCAAAGGTTACGGGGAGAAGACCGGGAATTGGGGATGAGGAGGAGGAAAAAAAAAAGGATCAGCCATGATTGAATGGCGGAGCAGACTCGATGGGCCAGATGGCCTAATTCTGCTCCTATGTCTTATGGTCTTATGTAGTTGAGGGGCTGGTGGTTGAAGAGTGAGTGTGAGAGGAAATGTAGTGATAAGGAAGTTAAATGGTGGCAAGGTAATAAATGATGACTTTTTGATAGTTGATGAAGGCTATCTGTATATTCATGATCCTTTAGTTACTTTCAAACATTCACTTGAAGTATTTTTTGAAAAATTATGCATTCTAACTTTCAAGTAGAGCTTATGAAATTCATTTTCAATGTTAAAATCTAGCATATTGGTATTTAACTTAAATACTGCTGTGTTCAGTTAAATATATATTTAACTTATGTTAGACAAAATAATTGTAAAATAAACTGTAGTTCAACAATAATTACACCATGTGATTTATTACATAAATACAAATTGATTCACATGTATTTATAGCTATTATCTATAAAGGCTATAGAATGTAAGAATATTTCTAACCTTTCTAATATTGTCCAAGCATTTATCTCTGTAGAAGCTCTTCTATAGAATCTATTTAGCTAAGTTGATTTTTGCTATATTGAGTTTCAGGTACTAACAGTAGAACATTATTTAAAAATATATATATTTTGAAGTCAGTGGAAATCGGTACTGACATTATTGTCTGAATTTGTCTTACTATTGCTGTTTCCATTAATCTATTAAATTATTGGTTGTTCAACATTAGGTACTGGTTACAACAGTATTGGTAAGTATCTCTGTTGTAAAATGTAAGAAACAAACATTTTAGTGTCTAATTTTAACCCTTGTTATTTCCATTTAAGGCATTTAAATAGACTCCCTTATAATTCTGTATAATTGAAGTTTCTAGGATTTGCCTTTCAGTTATTCAGCCATAGACTGAATCCCCACAGAATTCCTTCATACAGTACAAAATCAAAAGTAGAAAGGTGAATTTAAGAATGGTATTTGGAATGATCCTTTAGCTCCAGCTTATTATTATACCATATGTAGACTGGTTCAACAGATGTGAGAAGATTTGGTTATGACTGGCCATCTTAAACTGAACTTTTACCCAGTGACTCTTTGCAAATGAAGTGCCCGTTCTTGAATGTTATCAGCTGACAGCATTCAGGAGCTGGGGAGGATGCAATGCAACATTAGCATTTCCAAAGATTTGCAGTGACTAATAGTATGACTACAGAACTGTTGCTCACTTGTGTACTCCTATTATGTTGAAGACACAAAGAAGCTGAAGCCTGGTAAAGACCTGTCACATCTTGCTGTCTTGTAGACAGCCCAGAAGCTTCATCCCTTTTTTGGAAGGCCTGTTCCTTGTCCCTCCCCATCCCTCAAAGGCAGTGAATGATCTCTGAGGTAGGTAAATTTATTCAGTGATACAGAGCGAATGATTCTATTCTGGCTTCATGCCTGTACCATTTGTTTCCCAGCTTGTTATAGGGATGTGGTAGTTTTCAGAGTTTTGTTTCTAATGATATCCTCACTGGAATGGAGTTAATGGAGACCTTGTTTGAACTCATCAGAGCTGAAATTCTGGTGTTACAAGCACTGACTGTCTCGGAAGTTTATACAAATGAGGTTGGAGGGGGAGGGCTTTCAGCAAAGTGAAGAGATGACATTTCCCCTGAGCTGAAAGTTAAATTTGATTAAATTCATACAAGTATTATTTTGCAGAAAATGCACCAGTGAACAGACCTTAGGAGTCATCAAAAAGCTTTTCTTAGTATAGTCTCTTTAAGCAATCCTGTTTTGCTCTGGTTTATTTTCTGTAAGAGACTCTTAAACAATAGGTATATACCAGGATCCCTAATGCAGACCACTGGCTATACACGGAATTTCAGATCTTTGCTATGGATTTTTGTCTAAAATGCACAATGTTTTTAATGTTTAAGAAAGTAAATGCAAAACTAGTTGCATGGTGTTTTCTGAAAGCAGGCTCTATTTTATAATTGTGTAAAAAAATTACAGATATTTGATGCACTTCTTCAATGTTTACACATTTGGATATCCAGGGAAGGCAAATAAGTTTTTTTAAGAAATAAGACATCTTCTATCTAAACAGTCTTGCTATCCCCTTTATAATGACTTCCAATTCCAATATCTATTAACTGTTTGAATGCACTTGTGATAATAGCACCTGACAGATTTGTAACTGTACTAAATCAGATTGAAAGAAATATTAAGATTATTTAAAGCACTTAACGTGAAAGTCAGTATCATTTGGAGCAGAAAGTCTCTAAGAAGTGATAAATCAAAATGCCACCAAACTGCTGCAAAGACATCTTGGACTACATTTCTGAAACAAACCCAAAGAAAACTATAAATTGTCAAGATACTAGTTTTTATATACATATCAATATGGCCAACATGAACTTTGAAGAACTCAGGTATACTTATTTCAACATTATAATGTCCCATTCCTGCAAAAGAAAACGTATGTCTTGAACAAAAAAAAATACTTGTGAATAGTGGAAACTATTGCACTATGGCTGTAATTGAATTCTTATGGCACAATTAGTTTATATAAAAATATAATGATGATTGATGAATATGTCTATCATTAATTCAAAACCTTGTCTGTTATTAAAGCTCACCTGAACCCTGTTTAAGATGGGTTGCTGAAAGGTTCAGGCATTTGTCTCCCACTTCTTGGCTCCCTTATTGAAAAATTGTAAGATTTAACCCACACCAAACTCCGTTGAGTTGGAATAAGATAAAATTGGACCTAATTGAGGTGCGTATATCACAATCTGTTAGCAAAACCACAATATTATTTTTTTCCAAAGATTCTGTAGAATCAACAGTTCTTTGTTAACACCTCTCTCATCCACCCTTCCATTGGCATAACTGATATAAGGAGAGTGTAGAATTGCAAAATATCATGTTACAGATGGTTCACTTTCGGCTAGGATAGCATCCAACTCTTTCCACAATCTTCTCTCCTGGCATAATCTCAATATTTCCAGTCAGGAGAGATTATGTAAACTATTAAATAAAGTGTGTTTATATTCTGTTCCTTCATATGCTCCAGCTACCCATGCACCAACCCCATCACAGATGTGTATTCTTTCTCTCTGGATCTCCTAAATCAATGGTGTACCACAAATAGGTGGTGAGTTATTTCCATCCAGCCTATTTAAATGCAAACCAAAATGCCTGTCATCGTTCCACTACCTGCACTTGACTGAAGCAAGGTCCCAAAATTTGTACTGACAAGCCCTTTTCTGAGGTTCATAAACACTGAAATATATTCAAAACTGATTAAGATGTGGATAACATTGGAAGAGAAATTTAAACTTGAATATCTTAAAAACTTAAAGCATTTGGCATTACTGATTTAAATCTAAGGCTCAATGAAGTCTAAGGCTATAAACAATTTGAAACGTTATTCTTCATCTCTCCATTAAAATCTGTGGAAATGATCATCCTAACTTAATGCACATCCAATAAATGAATTACCAAATGTAACCGTCAGGAAAGAAATTGGCAGTCCACTCCTGGAAACCCAGAGGAGTTCATTGTCAAAGCATACTCAGAAGAAGAGTGATGAGCTCCTCAGAAAATTCTCAAGCTTTAGATTTAAATCACATTAAAAATGATTCTGAGCGCTTCCTGCAGAAGGTTGTACATCTGTCTTAAATCAACAATAAAGGTTTGTAGAAGTAGAAAAATGGCAGATTTCAAAGATCTTCATGTTTTACTGATCACAATGGAAGTACATGATGGAAGTATTAATAAAATGGGATAATCAAATGAAACAAGTTAGACTTTAACACGTCCCAAAAGAGGTAAAGATTCCTGCTTCTTTCCACTAAATTATTTGCCAGTCAACTGCCTGATAATATTAATGATGTTCTGTTTTGGTAACTACGAATTCTTGTGTTCCTACTTTTAGTTGTTCATTTCTATTTAGTAAATCTTTGCTTTACGTGCTGAAAATGTCTAACAGGTCATTAACCTGTAGAGAAGAAAACTAAGTTAATAAACTGGATCATGTTCGATACAGAAAACAACTCATGCTCAGCATTTGCTCGCAAGCCCTCTCCCTCCCCCACTTAACACATCTGACCTCCACATTGCAGTGTGCATAGTAGCATTGGCCAGCACTGTTATCTGTTCTCTACCGCTGCCAGCTGCATATCAGCATAGTATGGACCAGAATTTCAAACAATGACTTTTTCCACAGAATTTCTCAAGAATATTACTGCATTAAATGTTTACCGTAAGAATATAGTTGTAGCTACATCTTTCTCTAAACCGTTTGGGTTCTTTTTTTGGAACAGTTGGTCACAATTTGGGCCTTGTAATGTTGCTTTGCTTCTCCAGAGGCTTGATCGTTCATATTAAATATGGGAATACTGAGAAAGAAATCATACTTTTTCGGGTCCTTTCTGTAGTAGATATTAAAAGTTCTAAAAGCAGGTAAGTTTGGTAATCTGTCCATTGAAAGAATTGTTTATATAAGGTAGTTAAATGGATAATTAATCTATTCAGAATCAGATAAGTTACAAGGGCAGTAGCATTATTGGTCTCACTAAGCTTGCCATGACCTGTTCACTTGAGTCCAAAGTTGAATGCAATGTGATAATGCAGAATTTGCTGCTATCCAGAATATCAGTTAATGAAATTCAGGGATGACGTATCACAAAAAAATCATTAATTTGCAGTATAATCGCTGACTTACTAAAAAATAATTAACAATTCTGTTCAAAATGACATGTGCAACATCGTTTTTACACTGTACTTTGGCTTTATATATGACCATACTGAAAATGTTCGGAGATGATGATGTATGTTTTACAGTTTTATTGATTAAAATACAACTTAAGGAACTCTAACTCTGGTTCCAATGTAATCTGCTTTCTTCTCAGCATCAGATATTTATACAGACTTGGCAGTAGCTTTAACTTTAGTCAAGGACAGAAAGAGATAGTGGGAATTTTATTGGACCTGTAATCCACATCTGAAGAAAACATGTCAATAGATTAGAAGTGAAGAAGAAACATGAAGGGAATGCTTGTGTTTGAGGTTTCTCTTCATGTGGAGATGAATACTGTGGATGAATGGGACTTGAACAGCTCTTCAGTGAAGCAGCTTTTTGCTAAAAGAGTTTATGGGTTACAATCTCTGAGTATTATGAGAATATTCATGACTCTTTGAGGTTAGCAGGTGAGTTTGGCCTCAACAGATCATCCTTTGGGTAAACAGTGCACAAAGACCTTGGTTACCAGGATGAAAATGTAGCAACAGAGTTCCTGATCTACTTAAACAGGGCATATGACAGATCTCTGCTCATTCTAAGCTGAGGCATAGACAAAAGGTTTTATGTTTCAAGGGTTGCAAATAACCAAATTGTAAGAAGTCTTGTGATATTACTCAAAAGAAGATTTTTTTTATTGTTGATTCAGTTGTGATTGCCATTGCCCCGTGCATAATGTTTAAACTGAAATATATTTATGATGTGGGCTGTGGATTGAACTGATTTAAAGTGAACATAAATATGGTTTATTGATCAAAATAATTTCCAGACCTTTGAAAAATAGGTAAAACAAACTATAGGAAATTATTTTTCAGAAATACAAATCTTGAAGCACAAAGATGTCGTAGTGGCTCCATGTGTAACAGTATCAAAGACAGCTTACTGTTGCCAAAAAAAAAAGATACCATGTGAGGATTTTGTGTTGCCTAATGAAGAATAGATGGAAATTCTTCAAACTATATTTTGACCATACAATGAAATAGCTATCAGACTAATTGTTCCTTGATTTTTATTCTAAAGATGCAAATGCAGTGTTACAGTTTACAGTGAATTTTGTTGCATTGTGAAACATTAATAGATTATGTGTGATTTTGCACCTAAATATGCACTAATCCATCTTGCAGCAGTCATAGCATTATTTTGGCATGGAAATAAAAAAAAGCAAGATCACAATTTTTAGCTTATTCATGATCTTAGAATGACCTGAATAACCAATTGCATAGACCTTGAGACCACCCAAAGCTCTTGCTTTTCCAAAAATTTTCTTAAAATGATTGATGTGAATTAAAAATACTAAAAAAGTCTGATACAAGGACCAGAAATAAGCATCACTATTTATTTTTACAAGATTTTTTAACAAGGATTACACATTTACCCAAAGGATAACTGAGAATGGTTTTAGTTGTTTTGCATTTAGAGTTACATTCTGTGTTTATTTCATTGACTTATAGTAATTAGCAATATAAATGTACATATTTTGTCTGTTTTAGAGAAGCATTGTAGTTTCAAGGTTTAATGCAATGTATATTGCATTAATATGACATTTCTAATCAATAATAACAGTCTGTGGAACAATACGTATTTGTTTTACTGTTTTAGATAAGTAACTTGGAAATTTTGTCCTTGGATTTTTTCCCCAAAGAAAGTTACAGGAGATGTTGATCCTGTCCAGTTAATGCACAAGTTCCAGTAAATATTGAACTAACATCTCTAGTAGCACAACAGGCTGAGATTGTTGACAGCAAGTAGAAATCATCATTGTCTTCTTTGTCCTGCTGGAGTACACCACAGTCTGGGTTCCTGTAAGGACAGCAAATTCTCTGTCAATAAACATGAGCTTTGCTGTTTTCTGTGGAGAAAGTAGAACTTGCAATGTTTGCTCAGAGAATATCCTGTTGTTATCCCATGTCTTAACAACTTTTATTTGAAGTGCTATTTTACTTGAAGCGAAGATTATTTTAACAGCTTTTTAATTCATTTTGAATTTAATTAATTATTGACATTGACTATTATTTTTATCTAACTTCACATTGACATTGATTTGCTTTTTGACAATATATAATTTAAAATGCAATTTTAGTTAGAACTAGACAACGGGGTGACCCCTTGGGGTACCCTTTGAGAGAAGGGTAGTGCAGTCTGATGTGACCAGAATGAACATTGTATTTTCCTGAATGCTATTGGTATCGCTTTGCTTTGGAAACTGAAGTAGAAAACCTCAGTTTATTAAAGAAGTACGACGCATAGCAAAGCAAATATAGCTGCTCCTCATTTAACGAAAGACACTTTTGATGGCATCATTTCTGGTTAATCTGCCACAATTGTGCCTCTCGTTGTCATTCTGGAGACGTACAGTCTTTTCATCTGCCGTCTCTTTGTCTTTTCTGCTGTTTGTTGTTTGTCTCTGATCCTGGAGACGTGCATGCATCTCCTCCTCTGTCTCTTCTTCTCTCATCTTTTTTTGTCCTGACTCTTTGCTCCCACAGTCGTGCGGCCCTGGCCTCATTCGATTCTTGTTGTCTCCCTCTCCTTGCCACTTCCCGACGATGTTTGGCATCATCTCTTGACCATAATGTCCCCCTTCCCTTTCCACGTGGCATAATGAGGCTGACCTTTTTTTTACCCTAATGCTGGATAGAAGATAAGAAGCACTAACACCAAAAGGTGCTGCTTATTCTTGATGATGTGGTTGGCACTCTCCTAAATGGACGTGATATAGTCACCGCTGTCCTTTGACTGCAGCAAAGGGTTTTATGGGTGTCTTGAAGTATGTCATTACAATAAGATTTAATTATCTGTTATTGATGGGTGGCAGTTAGATCTGTCCCAATCCTGCACATGCTGATGGTGATGAGCAGAATGTGACCCCTCGAAATAGAGCTGCCTGCCCTTTTGCTCCGGTAGGTGTGGCTGCTGAGGCTGGCCGTGTGCATGCGTCGGGCTGCGCATCCCTATTTCCATGATGGCCGATCGGCTCTCGGGTTAAAAGGGAGCCTGTTGATTTTTGGCAAATGAGCAATGTTATACGAATATATAACCTTGAACTTTGCCTGCATTCTTTAAGTTAGTGCATTTTAATTCAATTTAGCCAAAAAAAGTGCCGCTGTAATGCACTATTTGCGCTAATTGGAGGTCACAAGCAGACAGAGCATGAGAGTTTTAGTCATATATAGATAAGGATGTTGATCAATTAACACTGGCACACCTCAAGGGTGCATGTTTAGCCCACTGCTCTACTCTTTCTACACCCAGGATTATGTGGCTAGGCACAGCTCAAACGCCATCCATAAATTTGCCGATGACACAACTATTGTTGGCGCTATTTCAGATGGTGACGAGGAGGCATACAGGAGCAAGGTAGTTCAGCTAGTTGAGTTGTGTCAAAACAACATCCTTGCACTCAACGTCAGTAAGACCAAAAACTGATTGTGGACTTCAGGAAGGGGATGTCAAGGGAACACACGGCATCCTCATCGAGGAATTAGCTGTTGAAAGGGTGAGCAGTTTCAACTTCCTTGATGTCAACATCTCTGAATATCTATCATGAACCCAAAATATTGATGCAATTACAAAGAAGGCACGGCAGCGGCTACACTTCATTAGGAGTTTGAGGAGAATTGGTACGTCACCGAAGAATCTTGAGAGTATCTACAAATGTAGCGTGGCGAGATTTCTAACTGGTTACATCACAGTCTGGTATGGAGGGCCGCTGCAGAAAGTCGTAAAGTCTGCCAACTCCATCATAGGCATTGGCCTCTCCAGCAGCGAGGACACCTTCAAAGGGCGATTACTCAAAAAGGCAGCATGCATTATCAAGGACCCAGTCACCCATGACGTGCCCTCTTCTCATTGCTATTATCAAGGAGGAGGTACAGGAGCCTGAAGACATACACTCAACATTTTAGGAACAGCTTCTTCCCCATCACCATCAGATTTCTGAAAGGACAATGAACCCACGTACAACACCTCACTTTTTTTCTTCTTTGCACTACATATTTGATTACATTTATTTATTTATTTATTTTTATTTATTTATATGAAGTTTAAATTAAAATTCCAACAATTGTTTTACCAAACTCTACAATGACAGACGGATGAGAAACACCACTAGTCCATGATCTCCAGTCCTTTCACCAAGCATAACCAGTTTTCCATAGCTGTAAATTATACCTGTTTTGCCTGATTTAATGCAACATAGATAAAAAGCTTTTTTGTTTTAAGTGTTGCCAAATCTCTAAACTTCCTTTATCAAAGATAATTCAGATGTCTGACTGCCAGTCACTTGGAACCGCTATTTATCTCTTTCCAAGCCAATTTATTATAACAGAAGCAGTCAAGACTTCCTGATTTCATATTTATATCCACTGTATACAGACCTTTCAATACTCAAAAGGTTTCAATGAGATCCCCTCCCCATTATTTTAAACCCTAGTGAGTATAGGCCCAGAGCCCTCAAACACTCTTGATATGTTAACCCTTTCATTCTCGGAATTATTCTGGTGAACACCCTCTGGACCCTCTCCAATGCCAGCACATCTTAGGTAAGGTGTGATCTGACCAATGCCTTATAAAGCCTCAGCATTACATTCTCGCTCTTATATTCTAGTCCTCTAGAAATGAATGCTAACATTGCATTTGCCTTTCTTACCACCAACTCAACCTGTAGTTAACCTTTTGGGAATCCGGCAAAAGGACTCCTAAGTCCCTTTGCACTTCTGATTTTTGAATTTTCTCCCCATTTAGGAAATAAACTATGCCTTTAATCCTTCTACCAAAGTGCATGACCATACACTTCCCTAGACTATATTCCATCTGCCACTTCTTTGCCCATTCTCCCAATCTGCCTAAGTACTTCCGCAGACTCCCCGCTTCATCAACACAACATACCTCCTCCACCTATCTTCATACCATCCACAAACTTTGCCACAAAACAATCAATTCCATCATTCAAATCATTCACATGTAACATGAAAAGAAACCTCTATTCTCACCTCTATTTTACACTTTGTATATTTGTAAAAACATTTTTGGTATCCTCTTTTACAAATGTTTGTATATTATTAGCCAGATTACCTTCATATTTCATCTTTTCTCTCCTTATGGCTTTTTCGTTGACTTCTGGTACTGGTGAGGCCACATCTGGAGTACTGCATACAGTTCTGGTCTCCTTAATTGAGAAAGGATATGCACCTTTGGAGGTGGTGCAGAGGAAGTTTACCAGGTTGATTCCAGAGATGAGGGGTTCAGACTATGAGGAGAGATTGAGTTCCCTGGGACTGTACAGTACTGGCTGGAATTCAGAAGGATGAGAGAAGATCTTATAGAAACATATAAAATTATGAGAGGGATATATAAGATAGAGGCAGGAAAGTTGCTTCCACTGGTAGGTGAGACTAGAACTAGGGGACATAGCCTCAAGATTTGGGGGAGTAAATTTAGGACGTAGATGAGGAGGAACTGTTTTTCCCAAAGAGTGGTGAATCTGTATCATTCTCTGCCCAAATGAAGCAGTGGAGGATACCTCAGTAAATATATTTAAGTCAAGGTTGGATAGATTTTTGCATAGTCAGGAATTAAGGTTTATGGGGAAAAGGCAGGTAGGTGGCGATGAGTCCATGGCCAGATCAGCCATGAGCTTATTGTATGGCAGAGCATACTCAACAGGCCAGGGGGCCTACTTCCATTCTTATTTCTCATGTTCTATTGGCTTTTAAAAGTTTCCCAAACCTCTAACTTCTGACTAATTTTGCATTATTGTATGCCCTCTCCTTTGATTTTGTGTTGACTTTGACGTCCCTTGTTAGCCACGATTATCTGCAATACTCTTACATCTGACTTTAGCTTCTCCCTCTCAAACTGCAGTGTGAATTCTATCATATTATGTTCACTGCCTTGGAAGTGTTTCTTCATTTTAAGTTCCCTAATCAAATTTTGTACATTATACAACATTCAATCCAGAATTGCCTTTCCCCTGTTGAACTCAATCACAAGCTGCTCTAAAAAGCCATCTCGTAGGCATTCTACAAACTCCCCCTCTTGTGATCCAGCACCAACCTAATTTTCTCAATTTACTTGCATGTTGAAATCCCTCATGACAATCATAACATTGCCCTTTTTACATGCCTTTTCTATGTCCCATTTTAATTTATTTCCCATATCCTGGCTATTATTTGAAGACCCAAATACAACTCCCATCGTGGTCTTTTCACCCTTGCAGTTTCTTAACTCTATCCAGAAGGATTCTATATCTTCTGATCCTTTGTCACCTCCTAAGAATTTGATTCCTTTTTTTAATAAAACAAGCCACCCCCTCTGCCAACCTGCATGTCATTCCAGTACAATATTAAGCTTCCAACTATGATCTTTCAGTCACAATTTAGTGATGCCTACAATGTCGTACCTATCAATCTCTCTTCCTTATATTGCATGCATTCAAATATAATACCTTCAGTCCTATATTCATCACCATTTTTGATTTTGCCCACATGTTGTACTTCAACTTATTCTACTGTTCGTAATTTTGCCCTACCATCTGCCTTTCCTTGCTCACAGTTTCACTACACACTGCATCGACTTGTATACCAGCTACCTCATCCTCAGCCATAGATGAAAAGAAAACCTACAGCACAATACAGGCCCTTTGGCCCACAAAGCTGTGCCAAACATATCCTTAACTTAGTACTACCTAGGCTTACCCATAGCCCTCTATTTTTCTAAGCTCCATCATTCCAGTTCTCAACCCCCTGCCAAATTAGTATAAACCCTCCCCAACAGCTCTAGTAAACCTGCCCGCAAGGATATTGGCCCCCTTGGATTCAGGTGTAACCTATTCTTTTTGTACAGGTCATATCTTCTACTGAAGAGACCCCAGTGATCCAGAAGCCTGAAACCCTGCCCCCTGCACCAATTCCTCAGCTACGTATTTTTCCGAAAAAAGTCATCCTATTCTAACCTTCACTGGTGTGTGGCACACACAGCAATCTGGAGATTACTGTCCTGCAGATTCTGTTTTTCAGCTTTCTATCTAACTTACTATATTCTCTCTTCAGGACCTCCTCGCATTTCCTACCAATGTCATTGGTACCAATCTGTGCCACAACTTCTGGCTGTTCGACCTCTTCCTTTAGAATGCTGTGGACCTAGTTCAAGACAACCCTGACCCTGGCACCTGAGGGGCAAAATACCATCTGGGCATCTTTATCATGTCCACAGAGTCTCCTAACCGTGGAATCCCCTATCACTACTGCACCCCCCTTTGCCTCTTTTCCCTTCTGAGCCACAGAGTCAGACACAGTGCCAGAGACCTGTTCATTGTGGCTTTTCTCTTGTAGCTTGTCCTGCTTCCAAACCGTATCCGAAGTGGTATACTGAGGGGAATGGTCACAGAAGTACTCTGCACTGGCTGTCTAGTCCCTTTCCCTCATCTGACAGTCACACCAACACCTGCAACTGTCTACCTCCCCATTGCTCCAATCTACCACCTCAGTTTCCCATATGAGCTGAAAGCTATCAAGCTGCAGTTCCAGTTCCTGAACACAGTCTCTAAGGAGTTACAGCTTGATGTACCTCATGCAGACATAGTTATCAGCGAGACTGGAGGTTCCCAAAGTTCACACAAGAAACATACCACTCACTCTGGACCCATAATCAGTGCACTAGCTATGCACTAACAGAAAAAAAACTTACTAGAAACTAATTTAGAACCTCTGCCTATGCTTTCCCAAGCCTGTTCTCACCTGAGACTGTTGTGCCAAAGCCAGACTACTCTAACACTGCCCCACTCCAACGATGGCCGCTCCACTTAAACCTCCTTTATTTCTACTGGCTCAATTAAGACTCACTCTCAATAAAGCTTGCAGCTTTCAAAGGGCTCCCATACTGCAAGGTATTGCTCTCTCATTTGCTGCTTCGAACAATCAGCCAATAAACTACTTCAAATAATCAGCCAATCATGTCAACAACTCAATGCATAGGATACAGACATGGTCAAGGGGTTCAGTAGTTGTTCAGTCCAAACATCAGAATGGGAAAGAAATATAATCTAAATGACTTTGACCAAGAAGTGATTGTTGGGCTGTTTGATTACCTCAGAAATTGGTGATCTCCTGGGATTTTCACGTACAGCAGTCTCTAAAGTTTATAGAAAATAGTGCAAGAAACAAAAAAAAAATCCAGTGGGGTGGCAGTTCTGTGGGCAAGAATATCTTGTCAATGAGAGAGCTCAGAGGAGAAGGGACAGACTAGTTCAAGCTGACAGGAAAATGAAGGTATTCAAATAATCATATACTAGAACAGTGACGTGCAGAAGAGCATCTCTGAATGCACAATGTATTGAACCTTGAAATAAATGGGCTACAGGAGTAAAAGACCTAATGAAGTGGTCATTGAATAGTTAGCATTACACATATATCGATATATTTTTTTAAGTTCCTAGAAGTTCTTGGATACCTTCTGTAACTATATCACCTTGGTGACGTTAATTTTGAATGATAAGAGAAATTGGACCTGAAACTCTTATTTTGTCCTGATGTAAGGGTTTCCAGCTTTTTATTTTTGTTTTTATTTCATACCTCCTCCACCTGTAAATTTTTAAACTTTACTTTTATCAAATTGATACTCAAGGTTACAGGGAAAAGGGAATGGTGTCAATTTTGCACTGAGTGCTAATACACTCAGTACCTGCTATGCAAATTTAAGCTGCCTGAATTAGGTTAATGTTCACCTAAACAGGAAGTGTAGTGGCACACATAGCCTGCCTGTAATACAAATAGCCTTATCTTCATCTTCAATTGTAATTAGTGCTCAATCTGCTTTGCTCATCTATCTTCCAAGCAGTGAGAATGAAAAATAATCTTAATGTTAGAAGAAAAATTTCCTCTTTTACACAAAACTTTTCCTCTTCCTGAGCTCTTTCTCGTTATCTTGTAATTTGAATTGGTTTATTCTTGTCACATGCACCAAGATGCAGTGCAAAGCTATTCCTGCGTTTGGAACTTTAACTGTTCGTTCCTCGCCATAGATGCTGAGTTCCTCCAACATTTTGTATATGAGGTCAAGAGATCTTGTCATACCAGGCGACCATTTAATAGCAGGAAAGAAGCTGCCCTTGAGTCTGGTGGCATTTGCTAATGGACATATATCACCAAGACACAGTATTGCAATATTCTCCAGAGTTCTAGTGATGCGAGAATTATGACAATGGTCCATAACACAGGGAGGATGGAAAATAAGTGTGCAAGCATTATTTACAATGCTGCTTAATTTGGTGTGCCTGGCAGTCCTGCATCAGCACATACACAACGTGGTTAATTGTGTCAGAGCTGACTTCACAAACATCTGTTGCTAAAAAAAAATGTCTGTAACAATCTCAGAAGTAGAAATAATTCCTGCTTTTATTATTTTTTTGGTTTAAAACTCATGTCCCAGAAGTGAAAAGATATTACTCATGAATGTTGCTAACCGCCCAGTATATTTGCTGTTTACTAACATGTAACAAAAATACTTTATCAGGGTATTACACCTGAGATGCACATATTTTTCAACAAAAGAAATAGTAGATTTATGTAATCTAGCTCAATTTACTTAATCTAGATTCTTCGGATTCTTAAACTGTTATTTGATGCAACTTGTCTATGTGTTAGTTTCTGACAGCAGGTACTTTGAAGAAGAAATTTACTTTGCATTCATGGGAAAATACTGGCTGTTTGAGACGAGCAATAGAAGAACAAAGGTTGGGAGAATCTACCTGTTTCATGTCTGCTGTCCCCTGACACCTGGCACAGGCCTGGTGCTGAGTTACAGCACTCAAGTGCATTCAGCTGAAACCACAGCCCCTATACCGGAGCAGCAGGTAACAAGCTCCCACTAAGTATCGCAACTCAGCTTGCCAAACAAACCTGCAGGGAAGGAAGAAAGAAATATATGTGACATTCAGCAAATACATAGGGGTATATGGGAACTGGTAGACTTGGGATGTGCAGTTGAAAGGACCTATTCAGCTCTAAACTATGCTGGTCCACGTGGCTCAAGCCAACAAAGGAAAGTGCTTTCTAAAGCTTACTCTCGAGTTTGTCACTGTCACTTTTGCACTAAGTAAATTTTTTTTTGACTTATTACATTATTATGACATTTGTTTAATTATTCTGCATAAATCATTTCTCCTTCCTAATTTTTTAACATATTTTAAGAAACCTAAACTTGGATGTATTAGTGGGACAAAATTGTATTATATTAGACAGAAAGATGTAATAAAATAGAGTATCCTGGTAGCTGTTTGGAACACACCTCCACCAAAAGAGATACCGGCATTTAAACATTCATCAAGCTGAAAACTCCATTCTATAAAAAAAAATGTAGAACTTCAGGAGAAAATCTAATTATTGCTACTTGAAACTGAAATGAACATTTGAAGAGAAAAGTATATTTTCCACTTATCATGGATTGAGTTGTATGCTCTTGGCTGATTTGTGGTATTTGTGCAGCACAATGTTTTTAAATTGCCTATCAATGCCATTTCATACTTCGTTGCAATTTACATGTGAGTGTCTGCCAATTTCTATTATTAAAAATTTTTAAGTATCAAGTTGTATTGAAAATGTTTGAATTTGGTGATCATGCTAGACAATGTAATAAGCTTCTGTGAAAATACTTAGTTCTACATTTGCTGTTGAAGAAGTTAATTTTGTGATTACTACCAGTTTTGATACCTTGCTGAATAGCTCAGCAGAAATACAGTATTTCCTTGTACTAAGAAGAAAGTTGACTCTGTGCCTTTAATTTTTAATAATTTTTTTGTAATTTACTTAGGAAAGATATCAGTTGGTAGACCTTTAGAAAGTAGTGGAAGCACGGTGCATAAATCTTGGAAAGGGAAGTGAAACTGCTAAAGCTTACTTTATAAAGGAATTGTATACTTTATATACTGTAGGTCATGAAATGAAACTGATAGAATATTGTGGTCATTTTATTCACTTCAGGATACGGTTGACAAAATTTAAGGTGCTAATCTGGACCCTGAGACCAGACAGAAAAACTTGGCAGAGTTCTGAAAAAAATTGAAGAACAATTTTTTAAAAAGTAGAGTTACCTGCCCCTAGACTCATAAAAACTATAGGTTTATACAATATCTTTGACATTCTAATCCTTTCTTCAGTTACTTTTCACACAAGTGCAGTATAGCCAAGGCATGTAGGTATTATAGAACATAGTATAGTATAGCTCATTACACCTTTGGCCCACGATGTTGTGCCGAACTTTCAATCTACCCTAAGATCAATCTAACCCTTCCCTCCCCTCCTCCATAAACTTCATTTATTCTTCCATCCATGTGCCTAATTGAGAGTCTCTTAAATGTCCCTAATGTACCTGCCTTCACACTTGCTTGTGCATTCCTCACACCCAATACTATAAGTGTGAACCCTGGATAGTTTATCCTACATAAACCCACAGCTGCTGACTGATACTATTCTCCGTACATGAACTCCTTTATCCTTTTGGCTCAGAGATGGAGTCTGGTTGACAGGATACCCTTGTCATAAGAAATCTTAAATTATGAATTAAATTTGTCAGACAGTGAGATGCCCATCTTTTTATTTGTCAAATTAAATTGTAAAACCTTTATAATAGTCAGCATACAAAATTTTTAAATTGTTTTGATTATTACAGTGGTATTAATTTTAGCTAATAATCAAAAGTATCTATTGATTTATATGTCATTCTTACTTAAATCTTTGAATATTGGGGGTTTAAATTGAAACCTATCTTGGGAGATTGAGGACTTCCTTAATAAAATCATCAATTCAGCTATCATTACTTCAACTAATTGAGAAGGAACTTTCTTGCAAGATTTGTAGCTTTTCCTGGTTTTATTTAGTTAACCAACTCCTATTGATAATAAAAAGACAGCATGATAAAGCGTAGATAATATTTCTGTCATTGGTTATTCATTCTAGGAACAGTTATTTTATCTAGTATTGTAGTTATGTGCAGCTAATGGCAATACAGGCCCCCTGAGTAGTATCAAACGTGTTAGGATGCAGATCAGTGTCAATTAACATGTTTGTGTTTAACAAACTCTTCCAAAAGTTGCTAAATTTGAATTCCCAGACAGGCACTCAGTAAATGAATTTGCTAGTTAGGAATTGATTGTTTAGTTGGCTGAAAAATGATAAC
This sequence comes from Mobula birostris, assembly GCF_030028105.1. Classification (NCBI taxonomy): domain Eukaryota; kingdom Metazoa; phylum Chordata; class Chondrichthyes; order Myliobatiformes; family Myliobatidae; genus Mobula; species Mobula birostris. The sequence goes on along the minus strand of NC_092373.1, from coordinate 45,126,135 downwards.
ACTGAAAATAATGCAGAACTTGCAAAGTGTCTACCAAGGTAATTATTTATTTCCAGGCTGGTGTTGGGATGAAGCCAAGGTCAAGGAATGAAATTCTGCAGCAAATCCCAGCATGCAAATAGTTTCTAAAAAGGACTATTCAAAGGAATATCTAATTTCTGGAATGCTTTAAAGTTTCATCCTGCCTTTAAAGCAGGTGGACTATAAAAGCAGGTAGTGGAAATCACAGTCATTTCCATTCTATGTGTCTGATCAGGTACACTGAGCTATTTTCTTAGCTTGAGCAAACAATGACTGGTTTTAAGTCAACCTTAGTCCTTGGTGGTCTGTGACCTTGTCTTTATTAGTTTACCGTCTCCACTATTCTTCGTAGAGAAGCCGAAAAGATCTAAGGAATCTGTATGGCTCTATTCTAATCTTCCAGTACAGTCCAGGTCCCATGATAAAGGTATTTATTTCAGCCCCTTTTATTTTTCAGTCCTTAGGGATTAAACTGAGGCTGTTTAGAAACAGGCCAACGTTTTTACTTGTGCTTGTCTAACCTTGCTGGGTAAATTGATGGCCTGACTTGAGCTCTGGCTGGAGTAAGTTGTCTCTTTAGGGAAGGACCAAATCTTCAATAGGATTGTACTGTAAAGAAATGTTGAAGAGGCTTGCCCAAAATGTAGAGCAGTGGAGACAATTTAACTTTTATAATCAACTCCAAAATAATAAGCTACGAGGTGCCGGAAAACAGGAGAGAACAATTAGTTAACATGACAAGGCAACAAGGTAACTGAAGGTTCTGAGCAACTGGTTGAGGCTGCCTGGTTCGAATGAGTGAGCAAAAATTGTGGATGAGTGCTGGGTTTAAATTGGCTGCAGGTGATGAGCTGGAAACCAATGGCAGGTGACTCATATTAGTTGGGTGGTGACAGGGAGATGCAAACGGCCTGGAATGGATCCTGTGGAACTTCCTGAAGAGCGATGGATTTAAAGTGAAACTGGATGGCACCCAAGACCTCTCCTCCAGGCCATACCCTTCCCAGTCGACCAGGTACTGCACCCCCCCATCCACAACCACGTGACTCTATCAACTGGTGAATTGTATACACTGGACCATCTCCCACCATCCTTGACTCTGGAGGTGCAGGCTCAGGTGAGTTGACAATGGGCTTGAGGCAGGACACATGGAAGCAAGATAAGAACCTCAGGGATGATGGCAGCTGGAGATGATAAGTGACTGGATTGATGGAGTGGGTAATTTTGAAGGGACCAATGAACTGGAGCAAGAGCTTGCAGGAGTCTGTGTGCAGGGGCAGATCTCGAGTAGACAGCCAGATATTTTCCCTGGAGCAGTCTGGCTGTGTGCTACTGGCAGATGGCCTGGTGGCAGAGGTGTGGTTGGCAGCTAAGATGGCTCTCCGTGCATTCTTCCAAGCATACCGGCAGCAGCGAACCAGGGCCCTGGTGGGCAGGACCTCCACCACTGGCTCCTCTGCAGGGAACAACGGGGATTAGTAACCGATGGAGCACTTCAAAGGGTAACATAACCATGACAGAGGAGGTGTGTAGATTGTGGGACAGCTCAGCCCAGAGCAAATACGTCATCCATCTGCAAAGCATTGCAGAAACTTCTTCACTTGTTGGTTGGCTCCTTCTGACTGTCCATTGGTCTGCAGATGATAGCTAGAGGACAAACTCACAGAGGTGTAGAGGAGGGAGCAGAAGGCTACCCAGAAGCAGGAGATGAATTGTGGGCCCCAGTCCAATGCAATGTGCTGGGGGAAACAGTGCAGGTGAATCAATCAAAGAAGAGAGCCAAGTGAGTCTGATGTGGGTTGAGTTGGAGGGTTTGTTAAGGTTCTTGTGGTCAGTCCAGAATGAATGTCTTCATTCCTCCAAGGCCCATTTGATGGAGAATAGTTTCCTGTCCTCTACTCCATAATGGCACTGTATAGAGTTGAACTTGCCCAAGAAGGTGCAACTGACAGATGCGACAGGTCCTCATTGAGCGAGGATGGCCATGATGCCCTTGCCAAGTGCATCCAGCTCTACCACAAAAGGTCCAGAGGGGTTTGGATGGCTAAGAATGCAGTGGTGGCGGTGCCTTTGGAGCTCCTGGAAAGCTTGGTCCGCGGCAGCAGACCAAATTTTCCATGATGTAGGTGGCTTGGTGAGGAAAGTGAGAGGAGCAGCGATGTGGCTGTAGTTCCTGATGAAACAGTGGTCACTGAGTTGGAGAAGTCTAGGAAGTGCTGTATCTGTTTGAGGGAGTGTAGTCAGGGCCATTCAACAATAGCATGCACTTTCTCTGTGACCATGGTTATGCCTTGGGGGGTGAAAGGATGTAACACATGAAGGAAATGACTGGGGTGTGGAACTGGCATTTTTCCAACTTGCAGTACAGGTATTTTTGAGGAAACCTTGAAAAACTGAACAGATGTGACAGACATGGTCTTCAGTGTCCCTGGAGAAGATGACGATGTCATCAATGTAGCTGAACAAATACCTGTGTGGGATATCTCAGAGGATCTTTTTGATGAAGGCTTGGAAAATGGCTGGACTGTTGGAAAGTCCAAAAGCATCATCAAGTATTCGTAGTTGACCAGTGGGTGTTATGAATACTGTTGTCCACTCATGCCTCCTGGTGGATGTCGATCAATTTGTACTGTTTGTTGAGGATCTGGGCCCTGCAGAGTGCCTTGAATGTGCTATCTATCAAGGGAAGAGGGTAGCAACTCTTGGTAGTGATTTTGTTGAGTCCACAGTACTCCAGGCAGGGACAAAGACCGCAACTACTTCTTGACAAAGAAGAACCCTAGGATGGTTGAATGAAGCCATGCTGTAGAAGGACCGAGAGAGTGAATTGGTCTATGGTGCTTGAAGGAGGGGCTGGAGGAGCTTACCAGTTAGAAGGCCACTTGTCTCTTCCTGGTGGTGCCATTTTCCTAGGCACAGTGGGCATCTGATGCGTGGGTGTTCCATAATAAGTGCAAGAACAAGTTGGTTCTCCACCAATATGTTTGGGGGTGGGAGTTAAGGGAGTTGTCACTAATTGTATGGGTTCTGGAGATGTTGCTGATGAGAGTCCTGTAGCCTGAAATAGTTCTGGAAATGGAACGGGGGCTCTGGCGGTTGATCTTCCAAAAGACACTTATCAATTCAGAGGGCCAAAGCCTTGAGGCTTTTGAGGTCAGTGGGCATCTCTCAGGTAGTCAGCTCATCTTTCAAATGCTGTGAGAGGTTGTGATGGTAATGGGCCAGCAGTGCTTCCATATTCCAGCTTCACTCTGCCGCGAGGGTCTTGTATTCCAGCACTGAGCGTAAGCCTTGATGCAGGCAAAGTATCCAATCCCCTGCCCCCCCTTCCACTTCACAGATAGTCAAAAACCCAGCACCTCAGCAGTGAAGTCCTCACATATATTGCAAATACCAGTTTGATTGCCCCTGTTAGCAGCAGTCCAGGTCAGAGCTTGCCCAGTCAAAGACTATCTTGGCTCGGTCTGTAAGACCAAGCTGGAGCTGGAGCTCGAAGTGTAAGATGCACTGGGACAGGAAGACGTAGCAAATGGGCTGGGGATGTGGATCTTTTGGGCAGCAGAAACCGGGGCTCTGAGAGAAGAACTTGACTGGCGCCAAGGTTGCTGTATCGAAATGCAAAGTTGGTTGAGAGTGGCAAGCAGATGGTCAGTAGTTTCCTACTGCTCATGGACCTTGTGCTCATGTCAGTGGACAACTTCCTTTAGGCAAGCATTGCTAGGTCAATCACTGATTCACCCATCCTGTCAGGAAAAGTAGGGGTGGCTTGAACCAAACGCAGAGCAGCAGAGATGATTCAGCAATGAGTGATAACTTTAATAATTAACTGCAGAATAACAAGCCATGAGGGGTCACAAAGCAAGAGAGAGCACATATTTAACCAACAAGGTAACTGAAGGCTAGGAGCAACTGGCTGAGGCTGGCTGGTTTGAATGAGTAAATAAGGACTGTGGATGAGAGCTGGGTTTAAATTGGCTGCAGGTGATGAGCTGGAAACGAGTAGAAGGTGCCTCCTGTTGGCTGGGTGGTGACTGGAAGGTGTGTGCTTATGTAGGCCTGACTAACAGGATCAGGTATGTTCTGCTTCACCTACTGCTGTATCTGTAAACAAATATTTTACGCTTTAATCGCTGCTGAATAATAAATGCAGTCAAGTTGACAAACATTTTTCTCTGTAAGCATTGTGTCATGTTAGGTGAATTCACAAGAAGTACATAAACATAAATTATACACAGTTTTTACAAGAAAACAGAATTAGAACAAAAAAAGGCCAAGTCCATTTTAGTGGAAGTGGGCATAATGCTACTAAACTGTAGCAAGATTTTCAAACACAAGAAAATCCACAGATGCTGGAAATCCAAAGCAACACGCACAAAATGCTGGTGGAACACAGCAGGTCAAGCAGCATCTATACAAAAGAGTAAACAATTGACGTTTCGGGCCGAGACCCTTCATCAGGCCACTGAAGGGTCAGTATCTCAGGACTCGCACCACCAGGTTCAAGAGCAGTTACTACCCCTCAACCATCAGGCTCTTTAACAAAAGGGGATAGCTACACCCAATTAAGGACTTTTTTTTAATCTCATTACTTCATGCTCATTGTTTATTCCTATTTATTTATATCTGCATTTGGACAGATTGATGTCCATTGATCCTGTTTACAGTTACTATCCTTTAGACTTGCTAAATATGTCCACAGAAATAGAATCTCAGGGTTGTATGTGGTGACGTGTATGTACTCTGATAATAAATTTTACTTAGAACATTGAATATTGATAAGTTAGGGTGGGGGAGGAGACAGAGAAAAGAGAACAAGCTGGCAGGTGATAGGTGAGGGAGTGAAGGTGGGTGGATGGGGAAGAGGAATGAAGTAAGAAGCTGGGAGGTGATGGGCAGAAGATGTGAAGGGCTGGAGAAGAAGGAATCTGATAGGAGAAGACAGTGAACCATGGAAGAAGGGAAACCAGAAGGAGATGATGGGTAGATGAGGAGAAGAGAAGGGGTGAGAGAGGAACCTGAATGGAAAAAGAGAGAAGGGGGAGGGGGAGAAATTACCAGAAGTTTAAGGAATCAATGTTCATGGCATCAGGTCAGAGGCTGCCCAGACAGAATACAAGGTGTTGCTTCTGCAACCTGGGGGTGGCCATGTGTTGCGAATTCAGTTTCTCACTGCTGTCAGAGAAATTGTGTATTATTCAAAACTTCTGCTATTTTAAGTGAAATATCCTCACTTGTCAAAACCACAGCTCCAAGTACTCAGGATGTCAGTTTTCATCTGATGACAACTGTGGTTTGGTTGGAATGCAAATTTTCTTCTTTATGAGCAAGGAATATAGTAGATCAACTCATATGGTGTGAATCCGTTTTAAGCTCAGGCTGCGTCTAGTTATTATTCTACCTGCTTTTCCATTTCATCACGTACTCAAATTTACCATCTGCATGTTTATACAAACAGAAGTATTTTAAACATTATATTTATTCAACGTAAATTGATTTAAAATCATAGCAGTTCCGGTATAGAAGGAGGCTACATGACACATTGCAGCTACACTGGCCCCATCCCCATCCCCTTCTCCACAGCCTTGTCAATATTTCCTCGCCACATTTTTATCCAATTTCCACTTGAAGGCCACAGTATCTCCTACCTAAACCAGCTTTGCTGGCAGTGCAGTTCAGATTCTAAACACACAGAGAAGTTTTTCCTCCTATCCTTATTAATTCTCTTATTCTTTATCTTGTACCTGTGACCACTACAGTTCTGAAACCCCTCCACCAACATAACAGCCTCTTCCTTGGTGCAGAACGTCTTCATTTAAATTCACCTCATCCTTCTGTCCTCTTTCGTAAGAGGAAGTTGCAGCCTTTCCAATCCATCCTTGCAACAACAGAACTGTGCACAAAATTGGCCGCATATACAGTATATAGCTAAGGTACCTAAGACTTTTGCACAGTACTACAGTGATTTTATGTATTACACTGTACTGCTGCCGCAAAAAAAAAACAAATTTCATGACATGAGTGATGATAAACCTGATTCTGATATGGGTCTCTATCACGGACTGAGAATGGAAAGGGGACAGGGAGAGGGGAGGGAGCAGGAAGCAGCAGAGAGACATTCTGTAATGATCAATAAACCAATTGTTTGGAAGCAAATGATCTTGCCTAGTATCTCAGGCCTAAATGTGCCTGCACCCACACCACACCCTACCCCGGCACTTCTTTTCTTCCACCTGTCACACACCTCTCCTGCAGCGACCCACCTTCACCATTCTCAACATCTTTTGCTCCTACAAGATTTTGGTCTCCACTCCATGTTGACAATACAGTACTATGCAAAGGTCTTAGGCACACGAGCTATATACATATATATGTGTATGTGTGTGTATATATATTTTATACACCTAAGACTTTTGCATAGTACTGTATACCTCTTATCCCAAAGATCGTTCTCATAAATCTCCTTTGGGCCCTCTCAAATACCTCCACATCCTTCCAACAGCGTGGTAGTCAGAAACAAAGACAACACAGTGGTATGGAAACCAATGACAAAGTTTTAGCTAAACCTTTGTGGTTGATTTCTCTATTTTGCTTCTATTAAAAAACCCAAAATTTCAATGTCATATTAATCACTTTCTCATCCTCCCCTAAAATTTCAGTGCTTACCTTCATTAATTCATTTTCCTCCCAGTGACGATTAATCCTGTCTTACATCAATATTTTTAAAAACTTTCCCATCATGGAGGTTAAACTAACTGGCTTGCTTCAACTCCTTTGTTTAATCTCATTACTCTGTTTCTGCACCTTACCTCCAACAAACTTCCTTCTGCTATCAAGCTAGTTTATAGAAGTGAATGGGAAACTGTTCAACCCATTTCCCTCCTGCCAGAACCAAGCTCACACCAGCTTCAATGGGAGGTCAAGCTCCAAAGTATCATCAGCTCATTCAATGAATCATGTAAGAGAATAAGTCTTGGATTCAGTGACTCAAAACTAACGCATTTACCAGTTTGCCCATAATGGCTTCCAATAATGGATTAGACCTGGAAAATATGAACCATCTGCCCTTTCTCAGGAGCCACCCCCAATAAAGGCAAACATTGATGATGAAATTCATAATACTACTCTATGCATTAGAAGACACTTCGGCTATATGAGGAAATGTATGTTTGAAGTGAGGATCTCAAACTCGACTCAAACGATGTAGTCCACCAGACAGCAGTGATCCCTACTGTCCTCTATGCTGAGTCTTGGCCCACCTACAATACATTTCTGAAATCAATGGAGAAACACTAACGCTTTCTCTGCAAAAGTCTTGCAAATCCACTGGCAGGCAATGAACCAATATTAATGTCATCTTCCAATCTAGTAACCTAAATAGTAACACTCTAGTTCAGTGGTTCTCAAAGTGGCTGGTATCACCCCCTGCGGGCAGTGGAAGTTTCTAAGAGGGTGATAAAAATTAAGGAGCCTTGGTAGCAAGGAGGGCAGATGGATTACAGGATTAATTTAAGGAATTAATTACTTACTATAAACATTTGATCCTCAGTGCCTCATAATTGATTACATTGATGACATAATCACCTCATTGCTTGCTAACTCACCATTCTTTTTGATATTGCTCAAAGTGTGTTATAGTCATTGAAAAGCAATGGGACACTTCTGTATATGGTACGTTATGAGAAACCTGGACTGAAGAAATCATGTTATTTCCGGCCCCAGCCGCACATTATTGCCATTCACTACTGTAGTACAGTGTTGGCTTGTACAATTACCATATTCTAATTACACGGTGAAACAGTTGCTATGAATTAGGGTATGGCATTCAATGTGGTAAAGTTCAGAATCTGCCCTTTTGAATAGTTTTAGCCCACAACCCTAATGAGATATTGCTCCTCCTCCCACTTTATGTACCCTCAGGCAGAGAGTCAATTTTTGCCTGACTTATTATGATGTCATAACTTTCCCTTTTATTGACCGCAGCACTGGTGCTTGGGCTGAAACAATAGGCGATTGACCGTGGTCGATAATCCATAACAAAAATGGCAGAAGCAGACCAAATGAGAAAGAAGGCTGGACAGTACAGTGTGGAGTACCTGTAATAATGGATTTGCACAATACCAAGCACCAACAGCAGCCAATGTGCTTATAACTTAGGCATGACATTGCTTATTTGTCAGAATTATTCGCAAAGTTTAATGAAGTCAATCTTCAATTGAAAGGAAATGATGTGAATCTTAGCCAAGCCAAATCAGTCATCTCCACATTTCTGTCCAAGTTAACCCTATTTTAATGCAATGTTGATCATCACAACCTTTTCCAATTTCCAAGCCTTTGTGAGTTGGAAGAGAAAGAAAGAATACCAGATGATGACCTTCAAGTATATTGTACCCACCTGGGTGAGCTGCAAAAAGATGTGTCAGAGAGATTTCAGGATCTTCTCTCGATCCATTGGGTAATAAATCTATTCCTGAACACTTGTAATAAGGAATTAATGGGAAGGATGGAAGAAGAACTGATCTTTCTACAAACAAGAGAACATCTGCAGATGCTGGAAATCTGAGCAACACATACAAAATGCTTCAGCCCAAAATGTCAACTGTGATCTTTTCCATAGATGCTTCCTGGCCTGCTGAGTTCCTCCAGCATTTAGTTTGTGATCTCTCCACAAATTGCCTTTGAGCTGAAGCCAAGCTTCAAAGAATCATATCAAGACTTTGGGTTGTAAAAAGAAATCTCTGAATGCTAAAGTGCACTGTGGTAAAAGGTCAAGACAGAAACATAGAAACATAGAAAATAGGTGCAGGAGTAGGCCACTCGGCCCTTTGAGCCTGCACTACCATTCAGTATGATCATGGCTGATCATCCAACTCAGAACCCTGTACCTGCATTCCCTCCATACCCCCTGATCCCTTTAGCCACAAGAGCCATATCTAACTCCCTCTTAAATATAGCCAATGAACTGGCCTCAACTGTTTCCTGTGGCAAAGAATTCCACAGATTCACCACTCTGTGTGAAGAAGTTTTTCCTCATCTCGGTCCTAAAAGGCTTCCCCTTTATCCTCAAACTGAGACCCCTCATTCTGGACTTCCCCAACATTGAGAACAATCTTCCTACATCTAGCCTGTCCAATCCCTTTAGGATTTTATACGTTTCAGTAAGAACCCCCCCCCCCCCAATCTTCTAAATTCCAGAGCGTATAAGCCTAGTCGATCCAGTCTTTCATCATATGAAAGTCCTGCCATCCCAGGAATAAATCTGGTGAACCTTCTTTATACTCCTTCTATGGCAAGAATGTCTTTCCTCAGATTAGGGGACCAAAACTGCACACAATACTCCAGGTGTGGTCTCACCAAGGCCTTGTACAACTGCAGTAGTACCTCCCTGCTCCTGTACTCGAATCCTCTTGCTATGAATGCCAGCATACCATTCGCCTTTTTCACCATCTGTTGTACCTGCACGCCCACCTTCAATGACTGGTGTACAATGACACCCAGGTCTCGTTGCACCTCCCCTTTTCCTAATCGGCCACCATTCAGATAATAATCTGTTTTCCTGTTCTTGCCACCAAAGGGGATAACCTCACATTTATTCACATTAAATTGCAACTACCTTGAATTTGCCCACTCACCTAACCTATCCAAGTCACCCTGCATCCTCTTAGCATCCTCCTCGCAGCTAACACTGCCGCCCAGCTTCGTGTCATCCGCAAACTTGGAGATGCTGCATTTAATTCCCTCGTCTAAGTCATTAATATATATTGTAAACAACTGGGGTCCCAGCACTGAGCCTTGCAGTATCCCACTAGTCACTGCCTGCCATTCTGAAAAGGTCCAGTTTATTCCCACTCTTTGCTTCCTGTCTGCCAGCCAATTCTCTATCCACATCAATACCATACCCCCAATACCATGTGCTTTAAGTTTGCACACTAATCTCCTGTGTGGGACCTTGTCAAAAGCCTTTTGAAAATCCAAATATACCACATCCACTGGTTCTCCCCTATCCACTCTACTAGTTACATCCTCAAAAAATTCTATGAGATTCGTCAGACAAGATTTTCACAAATCTATGCTGACTTTGTCTGATGATTTCACCACTTTCCAAATGTGCTGTTATCACATCTTTGATAACTGACTCTGGCATTTTCCCCACCACCGATGTCAGGCTTACCGGTCTATAATTCCCCAGTTTCCCTCTCCCTCCTTTTTAAAAAGTGGTGTTATGTTAGCCACCCTCCAATCCTCAGGAACTAATCCAGAATCCAAAGAGTGTTGAAAAATTATCACTAATGCATCCACTATTTCTTGGGCTACTTCCTTAAACACCCTGGGATGCAGACCATCTGGCCCTGGGGATTTATTTGCCTTTAATCCCTTCAGTTTACCAAACACCACTTCCCTACTAACATGTATTTCCCCCAGTTCCTACATTTCACTAGACCCTCGGTCCCCTACTATTTCCGGAAGATTACTTATGTCCTCCTTAGTGAAGACAGAACCAAAGTAGTTATTCAATTGGTCTGCCATGTCCTTGTTCCCCATGATCAATTCACCTGCTTCTGACTGTAAGGGACCTACATTTGTCTTAACCAATCTTCTTCTTTTCACATATCTATAAAAGCTTTTACAGTCAGTTTTTATGTTTACAGTCAGTTTTTATGTTCCCTGCCAGCTTTCTCTCATAATATTTTTTTCCATTCCTAATTAAGCCCTTTGTCCTCCTCTGCTGGACTCTGAATTTCTGAATAAAGATGTTCTTTATTACCTTTCCAACATCATACATAGTGGGGCGCGATTGCAGAGCAGTAGCAAAACTTCTTTCAATGCTATAAAATAGACTGAAAATTACTGAACATGGGGATCTGAGACTCCTGGGTAACATTCAGCCTGATATTGAGAAGCTGATAACACTGGACTAACCATATCTCAATGAAAGGTGAAAAGGTATGAAATAGTAAACAGATTGACTACTAAGGAATGCTCTAAAATTGTTGATGAAAATTGCCTTTACTGTAATTAAATAAATAATTTTATTTGTGCTGTAGCTTTAAATAAATTTGGATAATTTTTGCAATTATTTGTCACTGCTTTGAATATGCAGTTACCATTTTCTTTCACGGTGCATGGTAAATCAGAAGTCTTTATAGTTTTTAATGTAATGGCCGGAAAGGGAGAGGGGGGCACTGGGGATGTGGTCTGTGAGTCACTGGGGGGCTATAACCCAAAAAAGTTTGAAATCTGTAGGCAATTCAAGCCAGTTATACAACATAATCAGTCCTTTGGATACATCGTATTTACTCCAACTATTTTGTCTTTCTACACCATTCTGATTTGCCTACATCAGATCCACGTGCCTTGCCTTTTCAGTCTAAAGGTCTCATAAATATAGTCACAAACAAGAGAGAATCTACTGAGGCTGGAAATCCAAGCAACAGACACAAAATGCTGGAGGAACTCAGCAGGCCAGGCAGCATCTATGGAAAAAAAAAAGTACAGTCGATGTTTCAGGCTGAGACCCTTCTGCAGGATTGGAGATAAAAAGGTGAGTAGATTTAAAAGGTGGTGGGGGGTAGGGGGGAAAGAGAGTAACACAAGGTGATAGGTGAGACCGGGAGGGGAAGGGATGAAATGAATAGCCGGGACGTTGATTGAGGAAAGAGATACAGGGCTGGAGAAGGGGGAGGGGTCTGATAGGTGAGGTTAGAAAGCCATGGAAGGCAGAAAGAGGAGAGAAGCACCAGGGAGAGGTGATGGCAGGCAAGGAGATAAGGTGAGAGAAGGAAAAGGGGATGCGGACTGGTGAAGGAGAGGGTGTTGGGGGGGGGGAATGGCAGGAGGGGAGGGGGCCATTACAGGTAGTTTGAGGAATCAATGTTCATGCCATGAAGAATATTCAGACGGAATATAAGGTGTTGTTCCTCCAACCTGAGTGTGGCCTCATGACGGTGGAGGAGGCCATGGATTGATATATTGGAATGGGAAAGGGAAGTGGAACTAAAATGGGTGGCCAATGGGAGATCCCACTTCTTCTGGTGATGGCGAGTAGGGGCGCAGTAAAACTGTCTCCAATCTGCGTCATGAGTGGCAGATGGTATTAATCTACTTTCAGTACTGGGTACTACAGATCCCATTAGACCCATTGTTCTGAGATACTAGGACCACATGTGTTGTCCATGGGCTCCACACAACCTTGGAAAGAATTCCTTCAGCCCCCATGTGATCTAGTTCACTGGCTACTTTATCACGGATGGTAAAAAGAACCAGATAGGTAAAACATGGGTGTGGCATTTTCATATAACGTAATTTTACCCGTGATATGTTTGAGTTTTCCAATGCCATCCCTGAACACTGCTGTGGTATCATACATTACCTTTCTTAATAAGCTTTCAACTGACCCTATTACAGGGGATGTGGCATGCAAATAGTGGATGTATCTCCAATCAAGCTGTGGTTGTCTCAGTCAATCCCATTCCCACATGTTGGCCCGCATGTTGTTTCACCACATACAAGGCCAGTGTGGCTTGTTGGTTGTTGCATTTCACTGTTACAAATGTCATTCTGACAGGAATGATCCTTCCTCCAGTACAAGTTCTTATTTGGATATCTGCAGACTTCTGTTTAGCATCTTTGAAATGCCATTCAGACTCATTTTGTGGAATGACTTCAATTCCATTTTAATTAATTTGCCTTTTATTTCTGGTGTGAGCCATCTTGCTTGTCTCTTGTTAGTTTTCACATTGTAAGTCTCAAGGCTTCCTATCCTGTAACACTCTCATCATTATCAATATTTTCATCAACAGCATGCAGATAAGTGCTTTTTTTGAAACTGCAACTTTTTTCTTTTTCTCTTCCCTCTGCAGTCCATTTATTTTTGTCTGCCTCATATACTCTTTGTATGTGTTGTACTTTGTTGCATTTACCGCAAGTTTCACCCGTAAACCTGCATTGGACTGTTGCATGTGTGCCCCTTCCATACTGGTAACACAATTTGTTTGGCCAGGGTGGTTTCTGTTGAGACATTGCAATTTTGTTCACACTCACTTTCATTCCCGACTGCAACTCAATTGCATCTCTGTCTGCTGTTTCCATTGATATCAGCAATGCTTATTTTGGCTGGTTTGGTTGGAGCAGCCAAACTCCTAAGCAAATGATATGTTTTTAAATCCAATACATTCAGTAAAATTGGGATTCACTTCTCATTGGCTACTCCAGTTCCTCAATCCACTCAGTATACAATATCCAGCTATGTGTTGTGTCGTCAAATCCACCGATCTTTCTGATGTAGCCAGCCACTTCTGCTCTTTTTTATGATTAGTATCACCCAGTACTCACTGTTTATGAACCCATGAATTCTTCCATTTTCAACCAATTTTTTAAACTTGATCGTCTCTATCTCCTTTTCTGAAAAGACTCATGCTGCACTGCATTGTTTAAAATGCAAATGTCCCACTGCGCTTCAACCAGATAGGTAGTCGTCTTGCGTTCATTTCAAAGATACCCCCTCACCCCTGTTATGTTTTGTAACTCTAAAATATAAGACATAATTGAAGGGGAAATAAAGAAATCTGAAATGTGATTCTAACTTAGTTTTACTTCAATCACGTGGTAGCGTTATGACATATGCAATTCATGCATTACATATAACCTGTAATGAATTAATTAAATGAACAAGCATGCTTAATGAAACAATATATTTATAATATTACAATTCAAATACTACTGAAATATTAAACGCACAATGGCATGCACCGGGAGCACAAGGAACTTAGCACCAATCACCTCTGCAAATACTTAGACCTTTGCCCCAAATTCAAAGACAAAAGTTGAGTTTTATAGTTATCAGCATAAGTGCATGTAGACACAGGTGCAAAGAAAAACTTGCTTGCAGGAGCTTCACAGACACACATTTCCTGAAATTACATAAATTATATAAAAAAATACGAGAAAGAACAATTAGAAAAAAGAAGTCCATTGCAGTGCAAAGCGGTCATAGTGTTTTTATTGATTTAGTGTTGTGCAGATTGGTTTAATTAAAATGTTGAATGGAAGGAGCTGTTCCTGCACCTAGCAGAGTGAGTCTGCAGGCTTCTATACCTTCCTCCAGCTAGCATTGGAAAGGAGCTAAGAAAGCCTGAAGTCCCACATCACATTATACCCTAGCTATAGATGAATCTGAGAGTCCCATGTTGGCCTCAGTAGCCATCTCAGCACTGGAGTGCAAGCAAGTTATCCTTAACTCCAAGAGGCACCTTAACTAGCAAAAGAAATAAGAGAGAGATGAGTAAATAGAACTTAGTTTTAATGGTATTGCATCCATTCCCTTTTGAACCCTCCTTGACCTCTGCTGGAAAGAGGGTCACACTTCTTTGGTTCAACTAATGTAGCTGAACTGGATAATGGACCACTTCTCACTGCCATCAAGATTTGAATTTTAAGTCAGATTCTTTTTTTTAAAAAAATGATCCTGATACAGCATTATTTTACATTATAAAACCACATTGTGCAAGTCGGCCTCCCTTGTACATTTTTCAGGCGGTTTATTCAAATGAGGGAGTGATGGTGCCTCAAAATGCGAAGTGTCAGTGCTCCCTCACACTAGCACACCTGTCCAATGCTACTAATCTGATCTTGTTTCCATCCCAAAATGAAAAGGATGAACTCAGTTTTGATTCTGGTTTGCCTTTAGATCCAGGTACAAATTAGACCAGAAGATTTACTGTATTGTTTTGGATTAACACTCAGATTCAAATTCAGTTGCAGTTTCAGTGTTCTGGATTGAATCTATAAACAGAAGAAGCATTTGTTCTTCATACTCCAATTAAGTTAATATTTTGTATGGTTTCGATGAGTGCTAGAAAGGGGTTCACAGTTTAAAGTCCTACAGCTTGACTCTGGTCTTTCTCTACTTGCAGTTTGAGGAACTGAGAGTTCTATAGCCATGCATGTTTCTTTATGTGTTTTCTGTCAGTTTATGTCTGTGCAAACCAAGTGCCATTTTTCAGCTGATGTTTATGATAGGAGAAGAAGTGAACAGATCTCGGGAGGTTCAGCTGTTCAGCATTATTATCAAGAGCCTAGCTGCTCTATAGGCTTACACTGGACCATGTATCATTTTTGGGGATGACCACTTAATCACCAAAGAGAAGCTCCTGAAACAGTGTGCCTTTCATGCTGAATCGCTGCAGATTAATGACCAGCAGTATGTTTCATTCTCACCAGCAATTCATCATCAAACACAACCAGGCCCTTAATGATTAAACTGTCGAGCTTGTGGAACCCCTCTCTTTTAATTGCTGTTCTTAGTCTGTGACCTGAAAAACCAGTGGCAGATTCCATCAGTGAGTCTAGCTTCTCTTTACTTTCCATTCTTGTAAGGTTCATTGAAATTGCTGCTGTTATCTTCATTAAATAGATATATAGAGGTCAGGTGCACTCCTCCATGTACAGGAACCATGTAGTTAATTTACACACAAACAACAGGAATTCTGCAGATGCTGGAAATTCAAGCAACACACATCAAAGTTGCTGGTGAACGCAGCAGGCCAGGCAGCATCTGTAGGAAGAGGTGCAGTCGACGTTTCAGGCCGAGACCCTTCGACAAGACTAACTGAAGGAAGAGTGAGTAAGGGATTTGAAAGTTGGAGGGGGAGGGGGAGATCCAAAATGATAGGAGAAGACAGGAGGGGGAGGGATAGAGCCAAGAGCTGGACAGGTGATAGGCAAAAGGGATACGAAAGGATCATGGGACAGGAGGTCCGGGAAGAAAGACAAGGTGGGGGGACCCAGAGGATGGGCAAGAGGTATATTCAGAGGGACAGAGGGAGAAAAAGGAGAGTGAGAGAAAGAATGTGTGCATAAAAATGAGTAACAGATGGGATACGAGGGGGAGGTGGGGTCTTAGTGGAAGTTAGAGAAGTCGATGTTCATGCCATCAGGTTGGAGGCTACCCAGACGGAATATAAGGTGTTGTTCCTCCAACCTGAGTGTGGCTTCATCTGTACAGTAGAGGAGGCCGTGGATGGACATGTCAGAATGGGAATGGGATGTGGAATTAAAATGTGTGGCCACTGGGAGATCCTGCTTTCTCTGGCAGACAGAGCGTAGATGTTCAGCAAGGCGGTCTCCCAGTCTGCGTCGGGTCTGGCCAATATATAAAAGGCTACATCGGGAGCACCGGACGCAGTATATCATCCCAGTCGACTCACAGGTGAAGTGTTGCCTCACCTGGAAGGACTGTTTGGGGCCCTGAATGGTGGTAAGGGAGGAAGTGTAAGGGCATGTGTAGCACTTGTTCCGCTTACACGGATAAGTATCTCCCTCCTGGCAAATAGCTATGCCTGCCTTTTTGTTGGGTTTGTGGAACAATCTGTGTTCCGTGCCTATTCTGGTATCTGTCCCCCACTTTTCCTTCGCTACATCGATGACTGCATTGGCGCTGCTTCCTGCACGCATGCAGAACTCGTTGACTTTAGTAACTTTGCCTCCAACTTTCGCCCTGCCCTCAAGTTTACCTGGTCCATTTCCGACACCTCCCTCCCCTTTCTAGATCTTTCTGCCTCTGTCTCTGGAGACAGCTTATCCACTGATGTCTACTATAAGCCTACTGACTCTCACAGCTATCTGGACTATTCCTCTTCTCACCCTGTCTCTTGCAAAAACGCCATCTCCTTCTCGCAATTCCTCCGTCTCCGCCGCATCTGCTCTCAGGATGAGGCTTTTCATTCTAGGACGAGGGAGATGTCTTCCTTTTTTAAAGAAAGGGGCTTCCCTTCCTCCACTATCAACTCTAATCTCAAACGCATCTACCCCATTTCACGTACATCTGCTCTCACTCCATCCTCTCGCCACCCCACTAGGAATAGGGTTCCCCTGGTCCTCACCTACCACCCCATCAGCCTCCGGGTCCAACATATTATTCTCCGTAACTTCCGCCACCTCCAACGGGATCCCACCACTAAGCACATCTTTCCCTCCCCCCCCCATCTGCATTCCGCAGGGATCGCTCCCTACACAACTCCCTTGTCCATTCGTCCCCCCCATCCCTCCCCACTGATCTCCCTCCTGGCACTTATCCGTGTAAGCGGAACAAGTGCTACACATGCCCTTATACTTCCTCCCTTACCACCATTCAGGGCCCCAAACAGTCCTTCCAGGTGAGGCAACACTTCACCTGTGAGTCGACTGGGGTGATATACTGCGTCCGGTGCTCCCGATGTGGCCTTTTATATATTGGCGAGACCCGACGCAGACTGGGAGACCGCTTTGCTGAACATCTACGCTCTGTCCGCCAGAGAAAGCAGGATCTCCCAGTGGCCACACATCTTAATTCCACGTCCCATTCCCATTCTGACATGTCCATCCACGGCCTCCTCTACTGTAAAGATGAAGCCACACTCAGGTTGGAGGAACAACACCTTATATTCCGTTTGGGTAGCCTCCAACCTGATGGCATGAACATCGACTTCTCTAACTTCCACTAAGACCCCACCTCCCCCTCGTATCCCATCTGTTACTCATTTTTATGCACACATTCTTTCTCTCACTCTTCTTTTTCTCCCTCTGTCCCTCTGAATATACCTCTTGCCCATCCTCTGGGTCCCCCCCCCCCTTGTCTTTCTCCCCGGACCTCCTGTCCCATGATCCTCTCGTATCCCTTTTGCCAATCACCTGCCCAGCTCTTGGCTCCATCCCTCCCCCTCCTGTCTTCTTCTATCATTTTGGGTCTCCCCCTCCCCCTCCAACTTTCAAATCTCTTACTAGCTCTTCCTTCAGTTAGTCCTGACGAAGGGTCTCGGCCTGAAACGTCGACTGTACCTCTCCCTAGAGATGCTGCCTGGCCTGCTGTGTTCACCAGCAACTTTGATGTGTGTTGCGTGAGTTAATTTACACAAACAGGTTGAAGCAACTTTTGCTATTCCTTGAGTTGCTGGATAGACTCCTGCAGCAAACTGGAATCTTGTTTGTAGCTGACTGAATCTCAGTGTCCTGAATGTCTAACCTGGATATATTGCCTCACAAATGATTCATTTTATGATGGGGTGAGAGCCAATTTATTCATGTTGTTCATATATTTCTTGGGTCATTTCTGAAGGATTAAAAGTATGCCCCATCTTTCCAATCTGGTAATATAGTCATTGTTCAAATTAATGAAGCTTTCCTTGTTATTCAGAAATCTGAGCGTTATCTTGGATGACTGCAGAGAGAACAGAGAGGGTGTAGAAAACTATATTATGAAAATTGTTGAACAAAGACAATGAAATGGAAATATCCCAGGAGAGTGCACATATTCTGAAAGCTTTTAGAAAGGTGCAAAAGATGGTTATAGTCAGCCTCTGACTGCAGTAAGGATGTGGTTTACTAAAATACTGTGTGTGTGTGTGTGTGTGTGTGTGTGTGTGTGTGTGTGTGTGTGTGTGTGTGTGTGTGTGTGTGTAAATTCAAGAGCATTTTACCTCCAGCACTGACTGCTGCCATGGTAGCCTCTCATCATGAGGTGCTAAGAGAGGCCAAAACCTATGACTCTTTTACAGTTTATGCTCATCTCTCAGCCATTCAGGTCAAACACTGGCACTTGTAGGACATTTGTCAGAAAGGTAATGACATCCAGTGTTCAGATCCCTCAAACCTCAGAAGAGGCGTTATGCTATGGAATTGCAATGTGCTGCCCATGGGTGCCTATAGCATAAGTGGACTAATCATAACTTAAGCTGGATGTAGCTTCATGTAACTAAGATCCACTGAGAAGAATGCACATTGGTTGCATGCATTTGCCCTGAAGAATAGTTCTGCAGAGCAATGTCTGAATATGCACTGGTCAAAGTTCCTTTACATTTTTGGAATCCATCTCCATTATACAGCTATTTTGTGTGAATAGTCCAACATTGAATATTGAGCATTTAATAATTCAGATTGAATTTTGTCATCCTCTATCCCACAAAATTGTCCTGCTTAGCTTACAATTTGTATTGCTTATGAATTAGCAGTCCAATGTTAACTTTGCAGGAGACAACTGCATTGAATTGCAAAAACAAAATGCAGGTATCAAGAAGAAACCAATCACACTCAGCCTGGATGGTGTCACTGCAAAAGATAATAATGTGCTGCTCTCTCATTGCAAAGTGAGCAACTAGAAACAAACAAATCATAGAAATTTTATCACAAAAGTTTCCTTCAATAGAATCAAGGAATTAAAAATATAATCAAATGAAAATCAAGTCTGAATAGATTCACAAAAGCAATTACAAATTTAAAAGCAGAATCCAAAGCTCATTTGAAACCAGTGCCAGTTATACAATGGTGTTTGACACAGTGATTATGGCACTTCCCTACATCAAGCCATGCAGAACAAGTTTGTGGTTCAGTAGAGGAGAAAAGACAGTCTTATTTTATTCATTCAAGGGATGGTGGTCTTTGCATGCTGAGCCAGCATTTAATTGCTCTTCTCTAATTGTCCTTGAGAAGGTTAATGATGACCTGCCTTCTTAAACCATTGTAGTTCTTGACATGTGGGTATACCTAGAGTACTGTTAGGGATGTTGTTCCCAGAATTTGACCCAGAAATGGTGAAGGAACAGTGGTGTACTTCCAAGGCAGGAAAATGTGTTGCTTGGGGGAGGCGACTTCCTGTTCGTGGTGTTCACATGCTTTCAGTGCCCTGGTCCTTCCACCTGGCAGAAATTGAGTGTTTGGAAGGTGTTGTCTAAAGAAACCTAGTAAGTTGCTGCACTGCATCCTGTAAATGGAACAAACTGTTGCTACTGCATGTTGATGGTGGAGTGAGTGAATGGTTGTGGATATGATGCCGATCAAGTTGTTGCTATGTCCTAATATGGTGTCAAGCTCCCTGAGTGTAGTTGAAGTTGCAGTCATCCAGGTAAGTGAAGAGTAATCTAAGCTATCCAATACTCTAGATTTAATGTTTGATGAAGACAGCATCTAAACACGCTAAAGAATTCTGGCTCATTCAAAAAACTGTGTTACTATGTCATATGGGCAAACTGCAGCAGATCCAAAACTAGGCCCAAGTCACACCAATAAGTTTTGTGTAAAAGGTGGAATCATGGGGAGGCAGCTGTTGTGCAAAGGTGATCATTCTTCACAAGTGTGTTAGTTTAGCACAGTGGAATACTACAGGTACAAAAGAAAAGGACATGCCATTTGTAAGTGCTATTCACTGTCATTACAGCCTTAATAGGTCATTGCTGTAAGGATATCACTTCTTATGGAAAACTACAAAGGAGAGGAAGCTGATGAGCCACGTAAAGAGCAAAGATTAAGTAGCATATAGAGTACTGTGCAAAAGTCTTAGACATGTATATGTAACAAGGGTGTCTGAGACTTTTGCTCAGTACTGTATTTATCAGCATGGAGCTGAGAGCAAGTTTGCAAATATGGAGGGAGCAGACACACCAAGCCATGAGACACCAAGCAGGTTATTTGATTCCAAACAACTGGTTTATTGATCACTACAGAATGTCTCTCTAGTGCTTCCCACTCCCTCCCCTCTCTCTGCCTCTTTCCCACTCTCAGTCCGCAATAGAGACCTATATCACAATTAAGTTTATCATCACTCACATATGTCATGAAAGTTGTTTTTTCTTGTGGCAGCAGTACAGTGCAATGCATAAAATCACTACAACACTGTGCAAAAGTCTTAGGCATCCTAGCGCTCGCTTGCTCACTCTCTCTCCCTCTCTCTCTATCTATATCTATATATGTCTAAGACCTTTGCACCGTATTGTATGTCAACGGTGACAATCATCAGAAATGCAGTAATTTGAAAATTAAAGGCAAAGTTATCAATCAGTAGGTAGAGTAGAACATAGTTGTTGATAGATGAGTAACGAGTAAGATGATAGATTGGAATCTTGAAAAGCATAAAAAATTTCTGATACACTGAAATCCCAAGGTCAGGTGTGATTTATACTGTAGTTTCTCATGTGGTCAAAGTGAAGTCAGCAATCAGTAACTAATTACACAGATGGACCAACTCCATCAGGAAAAGACTGGCTTAAAGAACTAAAAATGATTGAGAAGTTGCATTTAGTATGAGCACTTCACAAATGCATCTCAATAGCTTCTAGAACCAGGCTGCTCAATGGAAATATCTAAGGACACCCGTACTTCTCTCGTCCCAGTACTTATCACCAGGCTTGGTCTGAACACTCACAGTGTCACCACAGCATGTGAATTCACACAATAATCCAAACTAGTTAAACTACCTTTCTCAATGATTTGGATAAATTAACTAACTGTAACATCTTCAGGTCTGACACAAAGCTGGAGCTAGGTTTGGAATATGAACTGTAAGGAGGAGGAATGTGTAGAGGCTCCAATGTGATTTAAACAAGTCAGATGGGTAGGGAAATCACAAATCCAGTTTAGGGTGATAATTCTTATGGTCTTACTAAGCTGAATGTTGATAGGTTCTTGGTTAGTCAGGGTATCAAAGATTACAGGGAGAAGGCAGGTGAATGGGGTTGAGAACAATAATAGATCAGCCAAGATGGAATGGTGGAGAACACTTGATGGGCTGAATGGCCTAATTCTGCTCCTATGTCTTATAGTTTCATGATCTTATGTGAGGTTGTCCTTTATAATTATTTCTGTCTTTAGGTTTTATTACTTAAAAGTGATAAACTAGACAGAGGTAAGGTGAAACACTACCTGGGTTCTTTCAAAACCCAGACCATTGTTCAGGTGGCAAGATTTTAAGGAAGATAGATAATCGTCTAAACCCAGTACATTATTTAAACTTGCTATAAACACAAGGGAGTCTGCAGGTGCTGCAAATGCAGGGTAACACACACAAAATGCTAGAGAAACTCAACACGTCAGGCAGCCACTATAGAAAGGAATAAAGAGTTCATTTTTAGAGCTGAACCCCTTCATCAGGACTGGAAAGGAAGGGAGGAGGAGCCGGAATGGGTGGGGGGTGGGAGGGAGAGGAGTACAAGCTAGTAGAAGATAGGTTATCAAGTTGATAGCTAAACATGTCAAATTTTTTCTTTAAAAAATCATTAAACTGTTGTATGATCATAAACAAGGTTATAATCATATCCTAATAAAAGGTCTCAGCTCAAAATATCAACTATTTAACCATTTCCAAAGATGCTGCCTGACCTGCTGAGTTCTCCCAGCATTTTGTGTGTGCTGCTTTGGATTTCCCACATCTGCAGAATCCCTTGTGTTTAGGATTTGCTGTTCCACAGCGAAGTCTCTTTGAGGCATGCCTACCCTGAAGGAGTTAAAATCTTCTCTTTGAGGAGCTCCTCTCTCACTCACTGCTCTCCCTCTGTGACATCTGTTGCCCTTTGACAGTTCTGATTAAGAGCTTCAGCCCAAAATGTCAACTGTTTATTCACTTCCACAGATACTGCCTGATTTGCTGAGTTCTTCCAGCACCTTTGGTGTGTTAGACTAGTATCACTCTTCCTTTTAAAAGAGAAGGCAATACAGTGTGGATAAGCGTGATATTAATGTATGACGTGTATCATGAGGATGTGCTCAAAGACTGTTGCTTACATCTCAAGATGTTTGATTGGACTGGACACACCAATTACAGCTCTCTGTGTTTATCACCCAAGTCACTGTTTCATCGATCAGGAATCTACTGAGCCCCTACGTTATCTATAGAACCTTTTTTCAAATGGTTTTAGTTAGCAGTGACAGTTTCCAAACAGTCAGAAACAAACACAAAAACATTAATATCGCCTTTATCAAGGACCAAATTATTCTCAGCATGCCCGTCACTATCTTGTGATACAAACCATGTCAGGTGTTGAAGATAATCTTGAATCCTTCCATTACGCTGCAATCAAAAGTATTCAAACATTATTTTCAGTTTCAAGCAAATCTTTGTATATGTAATTGTGTTGGATTATGAACAATGGAAGCTCAGATGGTTCAAGTGAGCTTACTTAGCTGTTTTAATGTGGGACAGGGGTAAGGGAGTCATAACGGCTGTGTGTAATATTAAGAAGTGCTCATCCAGGATGACGACTGATGAACCTGCTGACGAATTAGCATAGGTACAAAAACAACATAAGAGGGTGAGGTTTGATTCTGCTATGATTGTCAACTCTCAGTTACCTCAGTATGACCTATCAAAGCTTTTATCTAGGCTCACAGGTGAAAGAAGAGTGCTGGCACTCTTGGAAACAGACCTTAACATGTCACAAGGTGTGGAAAGGGGAGAAATGAGGGACATTTGACTCTTTAAGCAGTTGAAAGCAAAGCCTTCAAAAAGTGATTTGTTTTCCATTAATAGTCATTTCTATCTTCAGATAGTTACTAAGTAAGACAGCTGCTGTGATCTGGATCATCAGAACATGGAGAGAGTGGTAAATACTGTCCAGTCATTCACAGGCTCAACACTGCCTTCCAACCTGCCATCTTCACAGTCAGTTGTATCAGTAAGGCTAACAGTATCATTAGGGATAACTACTATGAGTTGATCCTGACATGTGGGCTTGTTCTGGCTGCTCCAGGCTTTGTGTCTATGGACTTACTTTAGTTCTGAATGCTGTTGCTAGCTTTTATTGTTTGCACAATTTGTGTTTTTTCCCCTCTCTCTGCTTTGGGTGTTTGTTAGTCTTTTTTTAATGGGTTCTTCAAGTTTCTGGTTTTGTGGCTGTCTGTAAAGAGACAAATCTCAAGGTTGTATAATTTATACATACTTTGATAATAAATGTACTTTGAATTTTGAACTTTAAATACTCTGGTCATCCCCTTTCCACTCACCTAGGAGAAGGAGCTGTAATGCCTGGACTACCAGGCTCAAAAACACATTATTTCTCACTGCTATCTGAAGCAATCAGGTTTCATAACACGTTTTCAATGGTGCTGACACATTCTTGAACAATTAATTCTACCTCTTCTGATATGTCGCTTCAAGATTTCTTTTTGCACTACTTCAATTTGCACCATTCCATTGCCTTTATGCTCATTAAAGTACCTATTGTTGTATTATTACTACACACTGTATACAGTTTATCCTGTGAACTTCAAACAAGGAATTTCATTGCACCTTAGCATGTATGACGATCAACTGATCTGAATTTGAATCTAAAGCTGATCATTAACTCTGCTGGATTCCAGCGATGAAGGTCCTTGGTGCAAGAATTATTCTCATAAACAGCCAAGTAAAAGCAGTCCTGATAAAGGGACATGGCTCAAAATGTTGACACTTCATTCCTTTACAAAGGTGCTGCCTCACCTTCTGAGTTCTTCCAGCAATCTGTATGTTACTAAGGAAAAGTATTTGCCTAAATGATTGTACCAGAAGAAATGATGGGAGGCATCCTTGTGTTTAGAGTTAAGGACCCTGATTTGAGTTTTATACAGCCCCAAACAGTAGCCAAGACGTGGGGAATAGAAAAGGCATGAAATAAGGGCAACATTATGATAGTCATGGGGGATTTCAATATGCAGGTAGATTGGGAAAATCAAATTGGAGTGGGATCCCAAGAGAGGGAATTTGTAGAATACCTATGAGATGGTTTTATTTTAGAGCAGCTTGTAGTTGAGCCCACAATTCTGGATTGGGGATGTTTAATGAACCAGATTTGACCAGGGAGCTTAAGTGAAAGGAACCCTTGAGAGACAATGATCATAATATCAAAGTATTCACTGTGCAGTTTGAGAAGAAGAAAAAGCCAGATGTATCAATATTACAGTGGAGTAAAGGGAATTACTGAGGCATGAGAGAGGAGCTGGCCAAAATTGATTGGAAGGGGACACAAACAGGGATGAAGGCAGAACAGCAATGGCTGGAGTTTCTGGGGACAATTTGGAAGGTGCAGGATAGATGCATCCTAAAGATGGCGAAATATTCTAAAGGGAGGATGAGCCAACTGTAAGTGACGAGGGAAGTCAAAGACAGCATAAAAGCAGAAAAGTGGACATATAATATAATAAATATTAATGGGATGTTAGAGGATTGAGCTTTTAAAAACCAACAGAAGGCAACTAAAAAGACCACAAGGAGAGAAAAGAGAAATTATAAAGGTAAGCTAGCCAATCGTATCAAAGAGGACTTCGACAGATTAGGAGAAAGGGCAAAGAAGTGACAAATGGAATGTAGTGTAGGGAAGTGTATGGTTATGGATGTTGGTAGAAGGAATAAAAGCACGAGCTATTTTCTAAATGAGGAAATTCAAAAATCAGAGATGCAAAGGGATTTGGGAGTCCTTATATAGGATTCCCTGAAGATTAACATGCAGAGCAAATGGGTGGTAAAGAAAACAAATGCAATGTTAGCATTAATGTTGAGAGCATTAAAATATAAGAGCAAGGATGTGATGCTGAGGCTTCATAAGTAGTTGGTCAAATGGCACTTGGAGTATTGTGAGCAACTTTGGGCCCCACATCTCAGAAAAGATGTACTGGCATTGGAAAAGGTTAAGAGGAGGTTCACAAGAAGGATTCTGGGAACGAAAGCTTTAGCGTATGAGGGGCATTTAATGTCTCTGGTCCTGTACTTGCTGGAATTAAGAAGGAAGATTTCATTGAAACCTATAAAATATTGAAAGGCCTAGACAGAATAGATATGGAGAGGATGTTTCCTATACTGGGTGAGCCCAGGACCAAAGGGCACAGCCTCAGAATAGAGGGGTGACCATTTAGAACAGAGATGAGAAGGAATTCCTTTAGCCAGTGTATAGCGATGCTATGCAATCAATTGCCATGGAAAACTGTGGAGGCCAAGTTATTGAGTATACTTAAAGTTGAGGGTGATAGGTTCTTAGTTAGTCAGGGCGTCAAAGGGTACGGGAGAAGGCAGAAGAATGGAGTTGAGAAGGATAATAAATCCGTCATGATGGAACAGCACAGCAAACTCGTTGGGCAGAGTGGCCTAATTCTGCTCCTATGCCATATGGTCTTATGCAGTGAACGTGTGACCAATCCTACTTCTTGATAATGAGCAGGATGCAGCAATAAACTGACCAGCTGATCTGTTGTGCCAGCCAATGCGCTGCATGGGAAAGTTTTTAAACAATAAAAGCAAGATAAAAATAGGGCAGATTACGACTTGGTGTCTGTCCAAAACAATGGAACAGAGCACCTTGACATGTGGTGCTTTTGTTCTGTTTCAGCAAATGGGAACTGTATTCATTCAGCAGTAGCTACAGACCAGAAAAAGACCAAACAAGCTTAGATAGCAGAATTTTCTTTGAACACATGCAGTACATTGACAGGGCAAGTTGCTACTCCCAGAACACAATGTGCTCAGTGTGACTAGTGAATTGTTTGGATGAAATTGTAGGTTTGTCTACTTTGCAGATATGTCTGTTGTATAGAATTATTAGAAAACATTCCCATCAGAAGCAAGTCAATTAGTTAAACAAAAATCAATGCAAGTAAAAATTCCAAAATCAATATGCTGCTGATTTTCCCATTTTTCTGGTTTAAGGAGCATTAATGAGGATATATAGGGGAAGTGGAGAGCAGGAACTGTAAAAATACAAATGCAAAAAAGAACTATTAGGAAATACACAAATGAATTTTAAACTTAATCTTTTGCACAATGATCATTTGCAAAACAGAGTTAATTTCCAGAGTAGAGATTGCTGACATGTGATTAGTGGAAGCCTAGTCCATTATTACTTAACTTTCTACATCCAGCCATTGAATTTCAGCTTTTTCCTGGTATGTTGAAATATCACTGGGTTTAACAGAATCCCTAATCAAGTGGCTGCAAAACAAAACTTATGAAATCAGTCAAAATAAGTGCATGATAATGTTAAGTTGCTCAATGCCCAGAAACTTCTAAAACAAAACCCACATATTTCCCACCGGTGCTAGCTGCCAACATCTTGCCATACAACAGAGAAAGATGTCAGGCCCCATAGTTACAGAGGAATGGGGGGGGGGGGGGTTTAGAGACACAGAGAAATGAAATCCTGGTAAGTGCAGTTCCTGATAGTTGTAGATAACATGCCCAGGGGGTCCAGCAAACCCGCCTATGCCACCATAAGGCCTGGAAGGAGGTGAACGTGCTGATCACTGTCATGAGTGTCAACATCCATGCATAATCACAAGTAATTTCATGACATCAAGATACATCAAGATTTGCAGACCTCCTAAAGTACTGCTCGCTCCATCCACCCCCACCTCCTATGCCATCCCTAATTCTCTCTCCACCCTGGATAACAGTGAGTATCTCAGCAGGAGAGTGGGATGGATGAAGGTAATTGTTAACAATTTATTCATACCTTTTGATTTCTTGTGTTGGATTCACCACAGTGTATGAAGGACATGGTTGTAGAATATATTCCTTTTATGAATTGTTTACCACTATTCACAGTTGCCATGGCAGAAATACAAAACTTTAATCTGTCCTGTTGGTGATTCATGTCAATGCTGCCTCTTCAGTTTTGCAAGCATCCAATGATATGTTGTAGTTTTAGAGGACTGGTACCTTATTTTTATGTTCCTCCAGTGCTGCTGCTATGGATTCAACTTAAGCTACAGAGAACTCTAGATGTACTGCAAGTCTAGATCTCACATCTTCCATCACAGCTCAGCTACAGCAAGGAGAAAGGTTCTGCAAGGCAGGAAGTGGCGGACAGTGCATTTCCTTGGTCCCACTGAACACTACTCAGAGGATGTCAAAACACGGGAGCTTGAAGAAAGCTTTACCCTGCACCACACACCTACATGCCATTCCTGAGCAACACACACACAAAATGCTAGAGCCAGTGATTCCTAACGGGGGCGGTTACGTGTCCAATGGGGGCAGTTATGTGGGTGTTAGGGGAAATAGAAGTTGTCAGAGGTGTTCAAGATTCTGGGGTGTGGGGGTATGTTGTTGCACAAGACCTGACCAACAGTTGGTAGGGCAGGCATTTCCTAAAAAAAGGATGAGGCACTGGAACACAGGAAGAGCCAGGTAAGCAGGTGAGCACTCATTGTCACAACACTTCTGAAACCTGGCAATCTCATGCAACCTTACAATTAAATAGATGCTATTAGGGATGCATAAATTAGCAACCAAGGTGCCCAACAGTTCCCATTGATTTGTGGCATGGAATGAGTTCATGCAATTTGACAGTTGGGCAGTCAAGTACACCCTCTCAACTTTCTCTACACATCTATAGAAAACAGATCACACAATGATACAGTGCTAACCAGATCTAAACAGTGAAATTTAGCCAATCAGTGAACCTGCCGACCCCAAGGGTTCCTCTTGAGGTGTTCAAAGCGACTTCAACTTCATATGTACGGTCAAGAACCATCTTTGGGGATTATGAGACCTTACGTGATTGGTCAATTGCATTAACTGGAATACTATAAAGGTAGGTTACCAAAAATCAGCTCTATTCTGACTAACATTCAGATTCCATTCTGAATTCTTTTCAACATAATTTTCACTGTTGTGATCATCTTCATCTTCACCTCACCTTTCCTTTGTGTGCCATTACCATCATTCCATCCATGTCAACTTGCTGCCATTGTCAATGTCCGATATGCATTCCCAGTTTGTGTTAATTTTTAAATTTTAGTTTAGCCCTCTTAATGATGGATAAATACGTACAGTGCGATCTCTATGAGTCTGAAAGTGATGAAGCCTGGAATTCTAACCCTGCTAAGAAACAGAAACTGCAGAAAATGTGCCAATACCATGTTATATACCTGGAGTATGGTTTTATTCCATTCCCATTAGATCAGCCCCATGTGTCTTATTGGTAATACTATACTGAATAATGAAGCCATGAAACCATCAAGATTGCAGGAACAATTCTGTAAAAAGTCACCCAGAAAAGGCTACTTATGGTATTACTCAGTTCCAGAAGATGAAAGAAGCATTTGAAAAGTGTTGCACACTCAAGTCATTTGCCAAGAAAGCTAAAAATGACCTTGATAGTGGTCTCATTGCTTCTTATAGCATTTCCAAAATAACAGCAAAGTTTGGAAAATCTCACACACTTCGCGAAAGATTAATTATGCCTGTGGTATCAGAAGTGCTCACAACTGTTCTCAAAATGGATACAGTACCAGTATCTTAAAAATCAATGTCTCTGAGTAATGACCCTGTAGCTCATCGTATTGACAAAATGAGTGAAGGCATTGAGTATCAGCTATGCATGGAGCTACAAAAAACAGAATATGGGATACAACTGGATAAGTCAACTGTGTGAAACAATGAGGCATTGCTAATGGCACATGTACAGTTTATCAAAAATAGTAAAGTTTGTGAAGAGATTCTTTTTTGTAAAAAGTTAAAAACAAATATCAATAGAGAGTCAATCTACAGTGAGTTCAAAATGTATATTAAGTGTAAGAGTAAGAGTATTTGTGTCAGAACTTTTTAACAAAGGTTTAAAGCCGTCTCTTCATTATCTTGCTCGTCTTAGAATCACTCTGCTCGAGTATAGAAGCCTAGGATTTCTTAAAAACAATGGATTGACTGTTTAGTATCTTGCTATATGAATAATTGCTTCTCTTACTTTTGGTGAACCTTTGCAGCTAAACTTCCTTGTGATTTAAATACTTTACTTAGAGAATAAGATTTTAATGAGTTAATAACCGAGTGTGATTATATGTTATGAATTTTGATAAGTTTTTTATTATTTTATACACTTTTTTGGAGTTTTTTTTTATCAATATGGCTTAGTTTGGGTATTTTTCATTCTATTGTTTTGAAATGGTAATAATTAATCTATTTGTGTTCTTGTAATGAGGGTTAGTTGTTTTTTGGCCGTTATTTAGTCTAGCTTGGAATACAGCTGACCTTGGAATTAATTAGGAGTCAAATTCAGCAGGTTGTTTTGGGAGGGCGATGTCATTAGCTGTAGCTGCCAGCCTTCTTTTGCTGTCCTTCTGACTTTGGGAGCGGGGTGGTGTCTCTGGGAGCTGTCTTGGCATGTTAGCCAAATCTGTTGCTTGGTTACCCATTTCAAGGCTTATTGTTTGGTTTTAATGTTTATTTTACTGGTTATTACTTTAATTTCTCTATCAAATAGTATTAATAATGGGTCATACTATTAACTTACTCAGTCTTAACGTGAAAGGATTAAATCACCCTGTGGTGAAATAAGATTTTTACCTACATTAAAAAACTTAAGGCCCCAATTATTTTTTTTACAAGAAATACCCGTAAGTAATTGTGACAACTTATGTCTTTTCAGTAGATGGAATGGACAGCATTTTTACTCCTTGTTTCAGAATAAGTCTAGGGAGTTTCGTTCATTATGGATAATACAGTTCCCTTTGTCCAACGTAAAGTAGTGTCTGATAATAATGGGTGTTTTGTCATAGTGTCAGGGAAATTAGATAATAAATTAATGGTATTTGCTAATCTGTATACTCCGAATACAAATGATCCAGGATTTTTTGAGCATTTTTTTTCATTTCTGCCAGATTTGAGCCTTTACTCATTGGTGATGGGAGGAGATTTTAATTGCTGGTTAGATCCAGTTTTAGATAGGTCATCCTTTAAAACAGCGACACCTAATAAATCAGCATTGTTTATTCAATCTTTTTTAATGAAATTTGGTATTGTTGATGTATGGCGTTTCCTACATCCACTAGATAGGGAGTATTCATTTTTTTTTCATGTCCATCCTACGTATTCCAGGATTGATTACTTTTTTATTGATAGTCAAATGATTCCTTTACTTTGATCCTGTGAATATAAAGAAATTGCTGTTTCAGATCATGCTCCGGTGCTTTTATCTTTAAATCTCCTTGATTTTCCTCAAGTAAACAGATCTTGGCATTTTAGTTTAACTTTGCTATCTGATAAAGATTTCTTAAAATTTCTGGAGAGACAAATTATTCTTTTTTTTGAAGAAAATACTCTGGAAGAGACTTCTAGTCTTATTATATGCGATGCCTTTAAGGCTTGTATTAGATGTCAAATTATTTCCTTTACTGCAAGTGTCAAGAAAAAAGCTAATAATGAGAGAATTGAGTTAGCTAATCAGTTAAATCAATTAGACCAAAAATATGCCTTGGCTCCAGATCCTGCTTTATATAAAAGGCGTGTTGAAATTCGAACTAAATATGATCTTCTTTTAAACATATCCAATTGAAACTCAACTTGTTAAAGATAAAAGTCAATTTTATATCCACGGAGACAAAACAGGTAAATTATTGGCTAACCAATTAAAAACCTTTATAGCTAAATGGCAAATTAAAGATATTTGTAAAGCCAATAGTGATAGGACAAATGACCATTTAGAAATAAATGATATTTTTAAAAAATTTTATTTTAAACTTTATAGTTCTGACCTTCCCAAAGATAACACAGTAATGAATAACTTTTTAGACCAATTAAATATTCCTACACTTTCTGTTGATAACTGAAAACAGTTGGATCAACCTATTTCGTATGAGGAAATTGCCGAGGCTGTACATTCCCTGCACTTGGGGAAGGCTCCGGGTCTTGATGGATTTTCTGCAGAATTTTATAACGCTTTTTCCTCACTGTTTATACCTCATTTATGTGCAGTTTTTTCGGACTCCTTTAAGTTGGGTAGGTTGCTGCAATCTTTTTATGAAGCTTCTGTTTCGCTTATTCTTAAAAAGAATAGGAACCCAACCGAATGCTCTTCATACAGACCAATTTCTTTACTTAATGTTACTAAAATCCTATCTAAAGTTCTAGCCCGTAGAATTGAAAATATTTTACCATCTATCATTTCTGATGATCAGACGGGATTTATTAAAAATCAATATTCCCACTTTAATATTCGTCATTTATTAAACGTTGTTTATTCCTCTCCTAAGGAGATATTGGAACGTGTGATTTCTTTGGACGCTGAGAAGGCTTTTGATTGGGTTGAATGGAATTATTTGTTTAAAACTTTAGAAAAATTTAATTTTGGGCTTGATTTTATTCAATGGATTAAATTACTTTATATATCTCCTTCTGCTAGGGTCCTTACTAATTTTCAGTATTCCAAACCTTTTAAACTTCAACATGGAACCAGACAAGGTTGTCTCTTGAGCTCTTTGCTCTTTGACTTAGCTTTAGAACCCTTAGCCATTGCTTTTCGAGAATCTAATGATATTACTGGTATTCTAAGGAGAGGGACTGTTCATGAAGTTTCACTTTATGCTGATGACCTATTGCTTTTTATTTCTAATGTTGAGATTTCATTACCTCTTGTGCTTTCTCTACTTTCTTGTTTAAGCCAATTTTCAGGATACAAACTGAATTTACATAAGAGTGAACTTTTTCCTCTGAATAATTTGTTATCAATTAATACTAACCTTCCTTTTAAAATTGTAAGAAATCAATTTACCTATTTGGATGTAGCAATTACCAAAAATTATAAATACCTATTTAATGAAAATTTCTTACCTTACTGAACTTTGTAAAAAGGATACTATCAAACTGGTCGCCTTTTTTGTTATCCTTGATTGGCCAAATTAACTCTATTAAAATGAATATTTTACCTAAATTTATATACCTTTTTCAGGCATTATCCGTTTTTATTCCTAAATCTTTTTCTGACTTTCTCAATTCCATTGTATCTTCTTGTATATGGAAAACCAAACATTCTTGACTAAATAAAGTTCATCTTCAAAAATCTATGAAGAATGGAGGTTTAGCTTTACCAAATTTTAGGTTTTATTATTGGGCAGTTAATATACGAAATCTTACATTTTGGACATATTATATTAACCGTGAGGACTGTCTGATGTGGGTTTCTTTAGAAACTAACTCTGTTAATAAATTTTCTATTATTTCTCTTCTCGGACCCTCACTCCCTTTATCCTTTAGTAAACTAATTGAAAATTTGGTAGTTAAACATACTTTGAGGATCTGGGTACAATTTAGGAAATTCTTTGGTCTATTGAGATTTTCTTTGTCTAGTCCCATTTGTTCTAACATTTTTTTAAACCTTCGATAACCGATTAAGTTTTTAAAGAATGGGATAGATTGGGTATTAAATACTTACAGTATTTGTTTGTGGAGGAAGTCTTTTTTCATTTGAGCAAATGGCTGCTAAATATAGTTTACCCAAAACTCACTTTTTTGTTATTTACAAATTAGAGACTTTCTGCGTTCTCAACTATACACATTTCCTCTAAGTTCCGATAAGGACTTAGTAGATGTAATTTTTAATTTGAAACCTTTTTATAATGGTTCAATATCCGATGTTTATGGTATGTTGCTAGGAATGAGAAATATTCATATAGACAAATTAAAAATCTTTGGGAACAAGATTTACAGACTCCAATCTCTGAGGAAATTTGAATGAAATTTTTAAATTGGTGAACACTTCAGTGTTATGTGCCCATCATTCCCTCTTACAATTTAAAGTAGTTCATAGGGCTCACATGTCTAAAGATAAGCTATCTCGTTTTTATTTGGATATATCTCCTTTCTCTGATAAATGTAAGAATGGAGAAGCCTCATTAATTCACATGTTTTGGAAGATACTGGAAGGAAATATTCTAAACTTTCTCAGTACTTTTCAAGGTAAATTTTAAGCCTGACCCTTTGACCATATTATTTGATATTGTTGGAGGAAAAAGACTTTATTTTGGAGATACCTAATTTGCATATTTTGGCTTTTATCTCTCTTATAGCTAGGAGGGCGCTCTTGCTTAAATGGAAGGATGCTGCTCCGCCTACTCATACTCAATGGTTATGTGATGTTATGTCATGCTAAAATTTAGAGAAGGTCTGTTGTTCAGTTTTTGAATCTAGCTAGCCAAGGCTTTTATACATTGTGGGGACCATTTTTGAGTTATTTTCAAAACCTTTGATTTGTTGTAAAACTACAGATGGTGGCTCATAATATATTTTATTATATGATAAGGGTTTTTTCCCTTGCTTTTCCTAACAGCTCTGACGTTGGTAGTGGGTTTAGATTTTTTTTCTGTATAACAAATTTATTATATTTCAATATTATGATTTAATTTAATTTTTATGAATATAGAGCTTTGTGATTGTAATTGTATTTTTAATACAGTGCATTTGGTATTATTTTATTTTTTCCTTTTGACTTATAATATATATCTTCTTGTACTCTGTATTCTTCTATGCAGAAACTAATAAAATGTTGAAAGAGATTCAACTTGGAGCCAAAAATCTCTGCCAGTGATTGTTTTTGAGTATGACCCTTGTAATCCCTGCTGTCAACAGAATTAACGTTCATCCATTAAATAGCAGAATATTTCACCAGCTAAGCCAAGATAACGATGAACAGTTTGAACACTTGCTTCTTCACACTGACATGCACTGGCTGCTGTTTAAGACCTTTCTTTGATCTTTTTGACACTGTGGTTAAATTTTTGCTCAAAGTTGACAAGAGCTTGGGAAACAAGAATGAACTTCTATGTGGAGATGTGGCATACTTAGCCAATCTGTATGACAAAATGAACATTCTAAATATGAAACTGCAAGGTGAGCATTTCAACTTAATCCAGGCAAAAGTGCAGTATTCACTTTTATCAGAAAATTGGAAATATATAAAGAAAACTTCAGGAGAAGAATGTTCTCACAGTTTCCCTGCATGGAAAGTATGGCACTCTCTTTCACAGACAGTGACTTGCAAGAGTACTGCCTGTACTTGCAGTCACTCAAGAAGGATTTTCAGAATTGATTCAAAGATTTGAATGTTCTGGAAATTGCGGACTGGATAATTAACCCATTTTTTTTTACAAGGTGGAAGAACAGGAAAAGAGCTTGCAAGAAGAAATGATCAAAAATCAGAATGATGAAGCAAAAATGCTTTTCAAAAATGTTGGCTTTTGTGGTATGTGGCTACACTGTCATATGAAGTTTCCTGGTCTTTGGAGAAGAACCAAATTGCTCTTCATTGTTACACACGGGGACATAAGGCTTTTATTGTCACAACTAGAACCAGATATTTCAACTCTCGCTAAAATCTATCAAGTTCAGTGATCATATTGCTATTGAAGCTGCTGTACAGCGCACAAGTACTATGTAAGCTAGGTTTAGTGACAAATAAAAATTTAAAGCAGAATCATTTTTCTCATGTTAGCATATGGTAGACGTGATTTTACACTATGGGTAGTCCGGAAAGTATATTGCATCTAAGAGGGGTGTTGGCAAGTATGAAGGTGCTTTATGGGGGCATTGGGCTAAAAGAGGTTGGGAAACAATGTGCTAGAGGAACTCAGCAGGTCAGGCAGCATCTGTGGCAGGGAATAAACAGTCGATGTTTCAGATTGAGACCTTTCATCAGGACTCATCAATCTCCTCCTGAGTTATGAGATCCTTACTTACAACTAAGAAATGACAATATTAAATTCAGACATCTAACGTAAGTGCATAATGTTTTACCTGCAAAAGTTAGCACTAGCTTCCTCTCTCTCTTCACTTTTAGAAATTGTTCATTCTTGTTAGCCTTTTGTCAATTTTTTATGCCTTTCCTTACAAAACAGTGGAGGTATGGTTACCATATTTAGTGATTTTTCTATACTTTCTTATGGATACAAGTGACATATCGATGTCTATAAAACAGAACCCTTTCATTACCCAGCAATGACCTGTAATTGGCAAGTAGGAAAGAAAACATTGTGTCTTTCACATTTTTTAAAATAGGTAATGCATTTTTAATCTCAAACTTTAGCAAAGATTATACTTAAAACAAAATAATATAAACTGAACACATCCAAAGCTCCAATCAAATTAGCAGAGTACTGGAAATGCTCAGCAGGTCAAGAAACATCAGCAAAGTTAGTGGGGGGGGGGGGAGGTGGTTGGGAGAATGACCATTTACAAGACCCTTACTGTTGTGTCTGTACAACTACGTGTCCAATAAATAAAAGCATGCACTCAGAGAAGATGTTAATGTGTATATTCAATTTGCAGTGAGAGCAACAAAATCAATGTGCCTGTGCAGTTCTCAACCAATAATCACTGCTAAGGGGAGTCATTGTGCTAAAAGAAATAGATCTATATATTACACTTCCTCCCCGTTTAGATTAATGTAACATAAAACTGTATACGTGTAACCGGGTGACCATCGAAACTTATTCAGTGTCATTAAAAGTGTACTTAGGCATCCATCCGGGTAATGCTAGAATAGTTGTCTGTGCCTTTAAGGGAGACGGTGATGTCATTACGCATGTGCGGGATAGTGGGGAGACCATTTTGCTTTCTGCTGAAGACGTGATAAGCTGTTGGGATTTGGTTCCTCCCGAGGCTGGGCATGGTGAGGAAAGGTGAGCATTAATTGACAATATCCATGTGAATTCATTTATGCTCGTTGGCGGATCGAGAATATCGGTAATTTGACATGTTTTACATGTGGATGCTTTAGGTTTCCATGAGTGAAGGAATCAACGCTGGGTAGTATGGTTTATACCAAGTCCCTCACCATCCAAGTAGGTCAGTCTTCCTGTAATTTAACAACCAGGTAATACCTCATAAAAGTTGTGCCAAAGTGTACCTTTTGTCTAACTTTATTGTATCGGGACTGATTGTGCATGTAACTATGTAACGTGAATGTTTAGTCTCTGTTTGGAAGTTCAGCACGTGTGTACGTGAGATGTATTCACTTACATTTTTCACTGTTACGTATAAGATGCAGGGTGGGTGGGATTCTAATGTTGTTTGTGCTGTGTTCCTTCAGAATTGCCATTACCGTATTTGTACCGTATTATTTCTGGTATTTTTATACTGCATATGCAACTCTGTCCATACACGAGGGTGTGGATCGAAGCTTAAACTGAGATTGTAATGGCAAGAACTGGTTGTAAATTTGTTTGTTTTGTTTCATGACCCTCTTCTGGCACTTGAACATCGAAAACCAATAAAAGGAATTAAAGCCCGAAAAAGTCTTTGTTGTCCTGAGCGTGTACTTTTTCCCCAGGCTACATATGTAATAAAACATTCAATTTCCCTTTAGCAGACCATATTCAAATAAACATGCTTTCAACATTCAAATAACATGCATAACTAACTTCACAGTACTAAAGATTCAGTCTTTTGGGTGGCACTCTGTTTCTTTCAGAATAGTGCCTTTGGACCTGTGGAGTGGCGTCAGGTGGCAAGTTTCTCTGTTGCAGGCATCCCATTGCTATTAGTGACATGATCATAACTGAGAGATAAGCTCAGTGGCTGTCACAAGTCTGGCTTGTTGGATGCAGTTGACTCAGGTGTGTTCTTCGGCTGAGCATCCAGTATCCGGTCCACATGATGTCTCCATGTATGAACTCCAACATCCACTAGGACTTCCTGTCCAACCTCGAAGCTCCTTGCTGCTTCACTTGGCAACTGGCTGAACTAGTTACTCTGTACTTCCCCCCATAGTTCTGGTTTCAGGAGGTCTGTGCAAGATCTCAGATTCCTGTTCATGAACAGCATTCCAGGTGTTTGATTTGTTGTCGCATGAACAGAGTTCCAGTACACAAAAAGGAAGTTGCCCACCATAGCTTTAATGGACTTCTTGCAGGTCTGGATTAACCTTTCAGCGAACCCATTCATGGCAGGGTGTTGAGGACCTGACTTGAAGTGTTTGATGCCTTTTTTTTTCATAAATAGTCTGAACTCTTCTGACGTGTATTGTGGTCCGTTGTCACTCACAATTTGTTCTGGTAAGCCATTTCAAAGTTTCAAAGGTTCTAAGGCACAATTTAATTTCAGAGAAATATATACAACATACATCCTGAAATGCTTTTTCTTCGCAACCATCCATGAAAACAGAGGAGGGCCCCAAAGAATGAAAGGCAGTTAAATGTTAGAACCCCAAAGTCCCCTCCAGCTCCCCACTCCCGTGCGTAAGCGGTAGTGAGCAACAATCCCCTCTCCCCAACAGCAAAAAATAAGCGTGAGCAAAGCAACAGCAAAGACACAGACTTGCAGTTACCCAAAGACTTCGCGTTTCACCTGGTATTCGACATACCATAGGTTCTCTCTGTCCCTAATAAGGGAGAACGAGATGTCTCCATTTTTCCTAACGAGTGGGGAGACATAACAAACAACTCGCTGGTTTACAATGTTAAAATTCTGCCATGTTGCTTTTGTAGAGCTCTGTCAAAAAACTGGGCACACAACTGACTCCCCCGATGACACACGAGTCTCCTGTTGTGACACCAACCCTCAATCCACCCGTCTCCAAAGCCCCGAGATCCTAGGCTTCCAAGTTCGAGTCGGCATCCATCTTTCATAGTGTGTGACAAAACAGCACCATTGCCATAATGGGACACATCACACATCAGTCTGATGAGCAGAGCTGTGTCATTATGGGTGAGCAGTTCATCTGATGTTATTAGTCTTTGTTTCTTTGAATGATCTTTCGCATCTTTCTGACCATTCCCACTTTGCCTCTGTCTTCAACAGTGCATTGAATGGATGCAGCACTGTAGCAAGATTTGGGAGAAACCAGTGGTAGTAGTTTACAACGCCCAAGGATCACCTGAGTTATGTCACATTTTCTGGTTTGGGTTCCTGCAGCATTGCTTCAATCTTCTCTTGTGACTTATGAAAGCCATTCTTGTCAATGACATGTCCACAATATGAGACTTCATTCTTGAAAAACTCACATTTGTTTCTCTTTGCACACAGACCATACTCACTCAGTCTGGGAAGCATTTTACCGAGGTTCTAGAGGTGACCTTCATCATTCTTGCCAGTCATGATGATGTCATCAAGGTAACACTGTGTTCCTGGGATACCTTGGAGCACTTGGTCCATTGCTGTTTGCCAATTTGCTTGAGCTGATGCGACGCCGAAGATGAGACAATTATACTGGAACAGTCCCTTGTGAGTGTTGATTATGAGAAACTTCCTGCTTGATTCCATTTGTGGATAGGCCTGTGACAAATCAATCTTTGAAAACCTCTCCCCGCCTGCCAAAGATGCAAAAATGTCTCCTATTCATAGCAGGGGATACTGCACATTATGCAGCACATGACCGATGCTCACTTTGGAGTCCCTGCATTTGAAAACAGCTCCGGCCTTCCCTCTCTTCATCACCAGGACAATTGGTGTGGCCCAATCGCTCCACTCGACCTTGGAGAGATTCTAGGTGCCTCCAAGCTCTGAAGTTCCACATCCACTTCTGGGTGTCATGTGTAAGGCACTGGGTGTGCTTTATGGAATCTTGGTGTTTCTGCTTCATCCAGTTCAATTCTGGCCTCCATACCTTTGGAATTACCAATCATCAGCATCATCAATGATGATGAGATTACCAATACCCTTCTCAAATACCTTTTCATTAGCATTAAGCATCTGTGCCAGTTTCTAGTTAGTGCTACGATTTGGGCTGCAGTTGTCTGCTGATGACACATTGAGAGTTTTGATTGCCAATCTAGATGGATCTTTTTCAACCATTCACGTTCAAAATGTGCTGGCACTTCTCAACATGTAAAGCTGTAACTACTATGTTTGGCCTACGTACATCACCGTCACTTTCAGTTTTCCTTTCGGAGACAGTTTTCCACCTACGTACGTCTTTAGCATTACCTTTGTCTTTTCTAAAGGTAGCTTAGAAAACAGTCTGTTGTTGTCAGCCTCTGGAATTATGGGCAAAGCTGACCTTGTATCCAGCTCCATTTTCAGTTTTACACCAGACACATCTGTTGTAATCCAGATAATTTTGCGGTCTGCTTCAGTAACACTATACAGTTCTAGGCATGACAGCTCACCTTTGTCAGTCTCTGTGTTGCCTGATTCAGTTTCACGTTCAGTCACTTTATGCATTTGTTTAGTTTTTTGTTTGAAACTGTTCACTCTTATTTTTCTTTTTGGTTGTGCTTTTTGTCTGACTTGCACACTCTCCTTGTGGCCTTGTCTGTGGCACTTTCTGCAAACTTTTTCTTTGAGCCAACAGTTATTTGCATCATGGGAGGGTTTACCACTTTGATTATATTTTTGGCTTTTTTCACCATTCAGGAACATGTTGTTTCACATTCTAAATTCTTGTACTTCTGCCACATTCTTTGCTACCATCTCTGACAATATTGCAGCAGTCAATGCCCATTCTAAGATTAGGTCTCTTTCTGATAGTAGCCTTCTTTGAGTGCTTCGCCTATGCATGCCACATACAACCCTGTCCCATAGTGCATCAGAAAATCCATCTCTAAAGTCACAGTATTCGGAAAGTTTGTGCAGTTCTGCAGTGTGTGTAAAATGCTTTCATCCTTTGGTTCCTTTTGTGAAATCTAATTCACTCAGATATTACTAGCAGTTTTGACCTCAAGTGATTTTGCAATATTGCAACAATTTTGTCAAACTGGCTTCTCAAATGTTACTAAATTGCATAAGATACGTTCCAGCATCCATTAAGCTAAGAAGTGTGGAGATCTTCTTTACCTCATCCACATTATTAGCATTACAATTCAGTTCAGCCCTCTCGATATGATTCCCAGTCCTCATTAGCACTATCAAATTCATCAACTTTCCCGACTAAAGCCATTGTTATGTTATTTTTACTTTAGCCTTGCCAGTTGTGTATCTCACTGTGTACTGTGCCCTTTTCTAGCGTCTGTGACCACCTTCTCTGAACCATTTCATTCTTCCATCTCGCTGTCTCTCCCCCTTCCTCTGAATTCTATCATCTCATAACTGATGGTTCAGTTGGTGATATCTGCTGACATTCAGGTTCATAGTCGTCACCAATTTATTGTGACTGTACAACTACCTATCAAATAAATAAAGGCGTGCACTCTGAGAAGAAGTTAACATGTATAGAAACATTGAAACATAGAAAACCTACAACACAATACAGGCCCTTCGGCGCACAATGCTGTGCAAAGATGAGGAGGAATTTCTTTAGCCAGTGCATGGTGAACCTACAGAATTCGTTGCCAAAGACAGCTGTGGAGGCCACGTCACTGGGTATATTTTAAGTGGAGGTTGATATGTTTTTGATTAATAAGGCTGTCAAAGATTATGGGGAGAATGCAGGAGAATGGGATTGAGAAGGAAAAATTAATCTTTCATGAGTAAATGGAAGAGCTGACTCAATGGGCTGAATGGCCTAAATCTGCTTCTATATGTTATGGTCTTAAATAATAGCTTGGTTTTATAATCCGCAGCCCTCTTTGCAAATTACAACATTCCCTCTCCATCTCTATAATCTTCACCAGCCCCATAAACCCCAGATCTACCCAATATCTGGCTTCTTGCTCTCCCTGACTAGGATTCACTCCTCTCTGCCTTCCTGTCTCTTTTTTCTCCTTTCATACCTACTTTAAACCTACCTTCAATTCCAATGTTCCTTTACAGAGCTCTGTTCAAATTCTGCTTGACAATATCTACCACATGGCCAAATGAAGTAGCTTTAGAAATTCATCTATGTTGGAGTCACTGTAGAAATGCAGGTAGTAGATCTTTCTTTTCCATGAATTTGAACTATTTTCTTTCTTTAACAGCAGCAATTTCAACTTTGATCGCACATTTTTAATCTTTATGGGTTCACCTAAGTTACTCCTAACCTAGAAGGAATTTTAGAAAAGCTTTAACAAGTTGAAGCAAGAACAGCAGTACATTCAATAATAATCAAATTAAAATGTTCTATCAAGTTTGCTCTTTTTAATCAGATATCTACTTGCACAGGAAAATATCAATAGGTTTCAATAGGTACATTTAATGCCAGAGAAATATATACAATATACATCTTGAAATTCTTTTTCTTCGCAAACATCCACGAAAACTGGGGAGTGTCCCAAAGAATGAATGACAGTTAAAACGTTAGAAACCCAAAGCTCCCCCACCAGCTCCCCCCCTCCTACGCACAAGCAGCAGCAAGGCAACGACCCCCAACAGCAAAAATGCATCTACACCCTCCACTGAGAACTCAAGCATGCAGCAAAGCATCAATAAAGGCACAGTCTTGCAGTACCCCAAAATCTGTTCGTTCACCTGGTCATTTGGCATACCGCAGGCTCTCTTTCCTCCTAATAATGGAAAAAGAGGTGTCCCCATTTCTGAAATGTTTTAACTATAAACATCATAAAGATTGGATATCTGGATGTTATAGTATTAAATCATCACTTATCAAACAATTTCATGTCACTTTAAAGAGGATTCAAAACTATGTAAAGTTCTCTAGGGACAGAACTATTGAGAGTAACAACCTTTTTCTTCAACCCAATAAAATTCAAACCCCGCAGTTCTGTGCTCAAATAGCTGAGTAATTAATCTGGCACTGGGAAATTCACAGAAAATCATTTTTGCAGGTGTTTTATGATTGTAACCACCTGTGCTTTAAGTTAGAAAGATAATCAATTCAACTTTTAAAAGTTTTCAATTATTTAAATGCAATGTATACACAACACTTTGACTTGTCATAAACAAGATTTAGTATTTTCCATTTTATGACACGAAGTTGTAATAAGCATCATATAATTTCACCATAATGCCTGTTCTTGCAGGCTACCTTATCTTCCGTTGCTATGGTTCATGATTTGCCTTTGCTCATGCCTCTGCAACTTTACTTACCTTTCACTGCATCCTTTTGTGCCCATTTCCATGTCACTCCAACACCAGATCTGATGGTTGAACTTTCAATTCTCTTGTTTCTACTGCTTCCTCCCATCGTTTGTAAAGATCCTCTTATATGTCCCACTCAGGTTATTAACACCCAACTGATGTACAGTCTGTACATATGGATGAGCATCTGGGAGACTGCGGGGTGGACTTGTTAGCTGTTGCTGGGCTGCAAGCATCGTCTGCCATGTAGCAGCTTGGTTCACTGCAATATCTGAAAGACTGAGTTAAATGGTCTGGTTTAACTACAATTTGCCCTTGTTTGGTCCATTTTTCTATTTAAATATAAGACATCGGAGCAGAATTAGGCCATTCAGCCATTGAGTCAACTCTACCATTCCATCATGGCTGATTTATTATCCCTCTCAACCCCATTCTCCCTCCGTCCCCCCATAACCTTTGAAAGGTTATGACTTGCAAACTATTTGGATTACTAACAGGAACAAAATGCTGTTGTAACCTTGAGAGCACCTGTACGTCTTGTCTTATCCTTAAAAGCTTTCTTTGTATTCCGAGTTTTGCTTCCTCACTTAATTCCTGTATTAGTGATTTTTCTCTATTGTGTTAGAATTTAAAATCCATTGAGAAGAAAATATACAAAGCAAATTGTAGCTAAAGAAGGACAAGGGTTTATATTATAAAATAATTTTAAATAACAAAATGCCCAAAATAAATCCTACACTGTCCAGTAACTGAGCTAGTAAGGAGCTCAGATTAAAATGTTACACCGGCCTTTCACATCCTCTCTGTCTAGACCTTTACCCTTGCAATTTCTTAACTCTATCCACAAGGATTCTACTCCTTCTGATCCTATGTCACCTCATTCTAAGGATTTGAATTCAATTTTTCCCAACAGAGACTCCCAACCAGCTCTGCCGACCTTCTGTCCTTTTGATACAATGTGTACCCTTGGATGTTAAGCTCACAACTATGATCTTCTTTCAGCCGCCACCACGACACACTGATGCACACAATGAGTGTGCATCATACCTGACAATCACTAAATGTGCTACAAGATCATCGAATTTATTCCATTAACAGCCTGCATTCAAATATAACACCTTCAGTCCTGTAATTGTCACTGTCTTTGATTTTGCCTCCATGTTACACTTCAGTTCATCCCAATGACTTATACGTTTGTCTTTTCATCTGCCTGTCCTTCCTCAAAGTCTCACGACACAGTGCATCTACTTGTTTACCAACTACCCCATCCTCAACGCTATCACTCCAGTTCCCATCCCCCCACCAAATTAGTTTAAATCTCCCCAACAGCTCTATCACACCTGCCCACAAGGATATTGAACCCCTCTGGTTCAGGCGTAACCCATCCTTGTTACACAGGTCATACCCTCCCCGGAAGAGATCCCAATGATCCAAAAATCTGAACCCCTGCCTCCTGCACCAATCCGTCAGCAATGCATTCTCATCCAAGAATCATCCTATTCTTACCCTCGCTGTTGCGTGGCATAGACAGAATCCAGAGATTACTACCCTTAAGGTCCTTATTTTCAGCCTTCACTGAACTCTCTATATTCTCCCTTCAGGACCTCCTTCCTTTTCCTCCCTATGTCTTTGGTAAAATACGTAGCACAACATCTGGCTGCTCACCCTTCCCCTTTCAAATGCTGTGGACCCTATTGAAAACGTTCCTGATCTTGGCACCTGGAAGGAAAATTACCATTCAGG
Organism: Mobula birostris; assembly: GCF_030028105.1. Lineage (NCBI taxonomy): Eukaryota > Metazoa > Chordata > Chondrichthyes > Myliobatiformes > Myliobatidae > Mobula > Mobula birostris. The sequence goes on along the minus strand of NC_092373.1, from coordinate 45,082,007 downwards.
TGTCTCTTTCATATCCACAGAATCTCCTGTCTGCTTAGACCTTAAGACGATAAGACATAGGAGCAGAATTAGGCCATTGAGACCATTGAGTCGGCTCTGCCATTCCATCAGGGCTGATACTGAATCCCACTCAATTTTGAGGTGGTGCCCTCTAGCTCTGGATAGTCCCACTATAGGAAACATCCTCTCCACATCCACCCTATATAGTCCTTTCAACGTTCGGTAAGTTTCAATGAGATCCCCACGCATTCTTCTAAATTCCAATGAGTACAGTCCCAAAGCTGCCAAACGCTCCTCATATGTTAATCCCTTCATTCCAGGAATCATCCTTGTGAACATCCTCTGGACTCTCTCCAATGACAACACATCTTTTCTGAGATATGGTGCTCAAAACTGTTGACAGTACTCCAAGTGCAGCCTGACTAGTGTCTTATAAAGACTCAGCATTATCCCCTTGCTTTTATATTTTGTTCCCCTTGAAATAAACAGCAACATTGCATTTGCCTTTTTTACTACAGACTCACATGTAAATTAACCTTCTGAGAGTCTTGCATGAGGACCCATAAGTCCCTCTGCACCTCTGATGTTTGAACCTTCTCCCCATTTAGATAATAGTCTGCACTATTGTCCCTTTTACCAAAATACATTATCATACATTTCCCAATATTCTATTCCATATGCCATTTTTTTGCCCATTCTTCCAGTTTGTCTAAGTCCTGCTGCCATTACATTGCTTCCTCAGCACTACCTAACCCTCCACCTATCTTCATATCATCCGCAAACTTTGCCACAAAGCCATTAATCCTATTATCTAAATTACTGACAAGCTATGCGAAAAGCAGTAGTACCAGTACTGACCCCTGATGAACGCCACTAATTACCGGGCCAACCAGAAAAGACCGCTTTTATTCCCACTCACTGCCTCCTGCCTGTCAGCCATTCTGCTATCTATACCAGTATCTTTCCTGTAATGCTATAGGATTTTATCTTGCTAAGCAGCCTCACATGTGGCACATTATCAAACGCCTTCTGAAAATACAAGTAAATGACATCCACTGCCTCTTCTTTGTCCACCCTGCTTGTTTCTTCCTTGAAGAACTCTAACAGATTTGTCAAGCAAGATTTCTCTTCAACCATGTTTCTCTAACTATAGAATCCCCTATCATTACTGCACACACATTCTCCACCTTTTCCTCTGAGCCACAGAGTCAGACTCAGTGCCAGAGTCCCGGTCGCTGCAGCTTCCCCTGGTAGGTCATCCCTCCCAAAATTGTCAAAAGTGGTATACTTATTATTGAGGGGAATGGCCACAGGGGCACTCTGCACTGGCTGCCTATTCCCTTTCCCTCTCCAGACAATTGCCCTTCCACCTAAGGTTTGTAGCTCCTATCAATCGCCATCCTCATTCTCCTGTATCAGCTGCAGTTCCAGTTCCTCAATACGGTGTCTAAGAGCTGCAGTTCGATGCCCTTTGTGCAGATGCAGTTATCAGGGAAACTGGAAGACTTCCAGAGATCCCACATCTCATCTCACACCATACCAGTAACCCTGCACCCAATCTCAAAACATTAACCATGCACAAATAGATGAAGAAATAGAAAAACTTGTTACTAGAAACTTCCTTAGAGTTTCTGCCTGTTCTTATTCAAGGCTTTTGAGCCTGACCACTCTAACACCGCCCACTTCAATAATGGCAGCTCTTGTTTTTATTGGCCTTTGCCAAATGCCTCAGAGATCAACATGATTACATCCCACTGAAAAGTTCTGAAAGGCCCCAAGCTCTTTCTCATGCTCACGTCACCTCCACCAAACAAGCAACTGTTTGTGATGATTGCAGTCCACTAATAAATTCCGAAAGGCCTCAAGCTCTTTTTAAACCTGGTGTCATCTGAGCCAAACAAGCGACAGCCAAAAAAAAGCATGTTGCTCCTTGTTGCCAGAATCATTTCCTTTGATGGAAATTCACATCAAGTTTATATAAGACCATAACATCAGACGTAAAGGAGCAGAATTAGGTCTTTCGTCCCTCCGAGTCTGCTCCAACATTTGATCATGGCTGATTTATTCTTCCCCTCAAACAATTCTCTTGTCTTCTCTAGATAACCTTTGACACCCTTAGAAATCAAATAATCTGTCTCCCTCTGCTTGAACTGTATCCAATGAGTTAGGGACAACACTCATCTATGCCAATGTATTCCATAGATTTACCAACATTTGGCTAAAGAAATTCCTCCTAATATCTGTTCTAAAGGGATAATCTTCTTTTCAGAGGCTGTTATCTTTGTTCCTACACTCTCCCATTAATGGAAACACCCTCTTCATGTACACTCTATTTTGTCCTTTCAATGACATCCCCCAGATTCTTCTAAATTCCAACGAGCACTGGCCTACATCCATCAAACGCTCTTCATATGTTAACCCTTTCACTCCCAGGATCATTCTCATAAACATCTGGAGGAGAGGAGAAGATGGCGGCACGACGCAGCGCGTGCGGCCGCTCCGAAATGATATCGTATGTGTTAACTAGGGGCCATGCACAATCCTGATTTGATGGAGATGGACGTGAGAAGCATGGAGGAGCACCTGGAGAAACTTCTGAAATGTCTGCTTCGCTGCCGTTGCTACTGAACGATTGAGAATCTCCAGAGGGAAAGGCTCCAAATCCTTGGCTTTGCCTATCACCTGTTGCCGGGGCCGGGGTTGAAGCGCTCGGCAGAGATGGTGCTCGGTGCTCAGTATCGGAGGGCTGGTCGGAGGCTCGAAGTTTTCGGACGGACTCAAGAGTCAGCCGTGGTCGGATGCTTCCGGGATGCTGCATCGGCAAGTTTGCGGCGCTGGAAGCTCATGGCAGGAAGAGTTTTTTTCTTCCTTCTACCGTCTGCGTGAGATGATGGGACTTTCGAGAGACTTTGAGACTTTTTTTTACCGTGCCCATGGTCTGTTCTTCATCAAATTATGGTATTGTTTTGCACTGTTGTAACTATATGTTATAATTATGTGGTTTTTGTCAGTTTTTCAGTCTGTTTGTCTTGTGTTTCAGTGGTATCATTCTGGAGAAACGTTGTATCATTTCTTAATGCATGTATTACTAAATGACAATAAAAGAGGACTGCGTGTGCTCATAATCTAATCTAATCTAAACCTTTTCTGGACCTTCTCTAATGTCAGCATATACACTATTTTCTTTGATAAAACTCCTCACAATGCTCCAAATGTAGTCCAGCCAATGCTTTCTAAAGCCTCACATTACATACTTGATTTTATATTCCAGTCCTCTCAAAATGAATACGAACATTGCATTTGGCTTCCTCACTACTGACTCAACTTGAAAGTTGATCTTTATGGAATCCTGTACTAGGACTCCCAAGTTCCTTAGCACTTCTAATTATTGAATTTGTTCCTTGTTTTGAAAATAACCTATGCCTTTATTCCATCTACCAAAAGTGCATAACCATATATTTTCCTGCACTGTATTACACTTGCCACATATTTGCCTATTCTCTTAATCTGTCCAAGTCCCTCTGCGGACTCCCTGCTTCTTCAACAGTACCTAACTCTCCACATCTCTTAGTATCACCCACAAGCTTAGCCATAAGGCCAACAATTCTGTCATCCAGGTCATTAACATATAACATGAGAATTAGAGGATTCAAAACTGATCCCTGAGGAACGCCACCAGTTGCTGGCAGCCGACTAGAAAAGCCCCCTTTATTCCCACTCTTTGCCTTGTGCCAATCAGTCAATCCTCTGTACATGCTAGTATACTTCCTGTGCAACCATGAATTCTTGTCTTGTTTAGCAGCCTCATGTGCAGCACCTTGTCGAAGGCTTTCTGAAAATCCAAGTAAACAACATCCACTAACTCTCCTTTGTCTAGCCTACCTGTTATTTCCTCAAAGAATCCCAACAGATTGGTCAAGCAAGATTTCCCCTTAAGAAAACAACACTGATTATGGCCTATTATGTTGTGTGCCTCAAAGTACCCCGAAGCCTTGTCTTTAATAATGGACTCTTGCCAACCATTGAAGTCTGGATAATGTAAGTCATGGCCCCTTTCATTTGAATTAGTTAACTACGGTGAGTAACAAATATAGAGAGATGAAACTTTTAATCATGAAATCTGAAACATTGGTGTACAGCTGCTGCTCAAATAACTTCACTTGATCGGTTACATTGTTTCGTCAAGTCATACCAGCTCAGTCTGAAAGGAGTCAATATTTGCAGATTCATTTGTGTTTCACTGGCACTTTAGCATCATTGCAGAGGTCCTTATTTGGCTTAATTCCCCTCCAACAGGACATTTGTGATAAGTTACATCAAGTGCACATGGTGTAACTTTCTTGTTGATTGGCTAAAGTTCAGACCGTCCTTAGACACTTAAAGATGGGAAATAATTCACCACAAATTCAGAACTTCTGAGGAAAAAAAAGCCAGGAACCTGTAAGCATAACTTCGCCCATTTTGCACTACCCTGGGGCAGCAGCGGGCCCCTAGGGTTTTAGACTGGGTAACCTCTCCTGATCCTGCAAACACAGGCAGGGTCACATTGGAGGTCATGGCTGGACATGCTCTGCTAATTACACTCGGATGCTGAGGCCTGCTATTTTTGGTCTCTTCATTAGTGCCTTGCCTTAGCTGACAGGAGGCATATTTAACAGATTAGGATGTATCCTCTTATTAATTTTACCTTGCTTTCTAAAGGACCACTCATGAGCTGCTCTGCTGTCGACTGGCTGGGAACTGCTGAAAATTAGTCATGCGTAACAGTTGAGCTGAATGACGGCTTGACCATGCTCCCTCACCTGAAGAAAAGTCTGCTCATTTAAAAAATATCTTATTCTTGTCAACAAAAATGAAGAAACGCCAAGTTCATTCTTAAGTTACAATTGAAACCCTGGCTTTGGTGTTTTATGCTTACATAAAGGAATTCCAGAACAGCATTTAGGATTTTCAGGTAACGATGGGTCATGCAGAAACTGACCTTGGGATAATTACTAGGCCATTACCAGCATTCTTTTTGAATGTTAACAACATCCAGCATCAATCTGTATCAGGACCAAGGTTGTAAGAGCACCTGTGGAGGCTGTGGGCTTGACTGGTAGGGGGAAAAAAGAACTTAGTGCTCTGAAATTGTAATGCTTTCCTAATGCCTTTACCATTCCTGTGGATCTTGTTTCACTAATCAAATGGCGTTCTCAGAGGCAACGGCATTGTGATCAGGTATAAACGCGGGAGGGCTGGAACTGGTAACACATCCAGGAAAACAATTTCCTTAAATCAAAGAAAGCATCCACATTCCAAAGGCAGAATCTGTTTTAGGGGCAGATTTATTCAATCTCTTCAGCACTGAGAGCTGAACAGGTACTTGGTATTATATCAAAAGAGTCTCTCTTAAATTTAGTCTAGCTATAAGTTGAATTTCATTGACAATCCTACTTGTTACAATAATTGACAGCAATAAACAGAGTCAAGATATGGTTTGCATTTTACTTCCCCACAAGCTGAGCTCCCAAGAGGGACATCAGTCAGGGAAACATTCTCCTTCTCTCACTCATAATGATTAGCTGTAAATATGACTTTAAAGTTGTGCAAACTGAATTATCATATTCCCAGTCCAGTCAAAACACTGCTCCACAGCACAAAAGAAATCTGTTAACATGGTCCAGTGCCACCCTACCCCCACTGCTGAAACCCAAAACAAAATGTGTGTGCATTGTTCCATTCCACTGAAAGCCCTGCTAATTCCCAAGAGAGAAAAACAACCTTACAAAATTGATATCCTCTCTTCCCTATAAATTGCACAGTAAAACCCACCTCCTAAAGAAAAGATGGAAAATTCACGAGTGAGAAATTCATTCAGCTTTATTGAAGTGCTCAAAAGTAAGGAGCTGGAAAACTCTCCAGTTTCTGTGCTCTTGGTGCACAATTTTCATGACTCTCAACCACCAGCTGAAACTGACCTGCCTGAAACTGAAAGAAGTGGTCACTGAATGCATCCACTATTGTCAGGTAGAACAATTTGGGAGATGACAACATCAAACACAGACTCGGAAGCAGGTATGCTGCCTCTCTGGTGTTAAATCCTGCACACAGAGAATTTAGGAGGATACCAAGATTTTAAATAGAGTGTCACTGGGAGGAGACTGCCAGAGAGAAAAATCTCCAATGTTATGCATTAAAATTTCCTAATTTTAATGGAGTCATATATTTGGCCAATGTCAGAGAAAACTACTTCAAATCTGAACCATTGGGAACTGAATGTTATGTCCACACTTCACCATTTCACAGCCTTATCTCATCCCTGCATGCATGTCCAGTTTTCCAACAAGGTAAAGATATCACGCAGTCAGATTTTACTGCACACAATAAAATGGACCAGAGATATTTCTTGTGCTGTATGAAGGATATCTGTTTTTCTCTCTGCAGATTCAGTCTGACCTAATAAATGTTTCAGGCACAATGTAAGTATGGGCTGGAAGAAGTGCAAGTGAATTGGGGCTTTGCCTGCAAAGACTGTTGGGGTCCCTGGGTAATGAGAAGGGAAGAGGTGAAAGGACAAGGGTTGTGTCATCTGCAGTTTAAAGGAAAAGTGCTGTAAGTGGCGGGGGGGCGGGTTCAATATTCATATTCTTAGAAAAAGTCAGCTCAGAAACAGGTTGTTGGCCTATCTAGTCCATGCCAAATCACTTAAACTGCCTATTCCTATCAACCCTCCATACCCCTCCCATCCATATACCTATCCAAACTTCTCATATATGTTGAAATCAAACTCGTACGCACCATTTATGCCAGCATCTCTTTCTACACTACCATGACCATTTGAATGAAGAAATTTCCCCTCATGTTCCCCTTAAACTTTTCACCTTTCTCCCTGAACCTATGGCCTCTAGTTGTAGTCCCATCCAACCTCAATGGAAAAAGCTTGCTTGCATTTACCCTACCTATACCCCTCATAGTTTTGTATACCTCTATCAAATCTCCTCCCAATCTTCTACATTTCAAGGAATAAAGTACTAACCTATTCAATCTTTCCTTCTAATTCAGGTCCTCAAGACCCAGTAACATCGTTGCAACCTTATTTACACCTTTTAGTAGGTAGGTGACCAAAACTTCACACAATACTCCAAATTAGGCCTCACCAACATCTTATACAACTTCAAGACAACATACCCTCTCCTGTACTCAATAATTTGATTTATGATGACCAATGTGACAATAGCTTTCTTTACAACCCTATCTACCTGTGATGTCACTTTCAATGAATTATGAATCTTTATTCCCAGATGACTTTGTTCTACCGCACTCCTCAGTACCCTACTGTTTACTGCGTAGGACATACTCCGGTTGGTCCTACCAAAGTGCAACACCTCACACTTGTCTGCATTAAATTCTATCTGCTATTTTTCGGCCCATTTTTCCAGCTGGTCCAGATCTTGCTGCAAGCCATGATAGTCCTCATCACTGCCCACTATACTCTCAATCTTGATGTGATCCATAAATTTGCTGATCCAGTTATCTACATTATCATCGACTGATAGAGATGACAACCAGCTGCAGATCCAGCACCGATCCCTGCAGCACTCCACTAGACACAGGCCTCCAGCCAGAGAGACAACCATCTACTACCACTCTGGCTTCTCCTGCAAAGTCAATGTCTAATCCAATTTATTACCTCATCTTGAATCCCATGCAACTGAGCCTTCCCATGCAGGTCCTTATCAAATGCCTTGCTAAAGTCCATGTAGACAACACCCCCTGCCTTGCCTTCATCAACTTTCCTGTAACTTCATTGAAAATGTGGCCACCCCTGCTCTAGCTGATCACATTGTGGAACAAACGTGTTAAGTCCACAGGGAGTCCCTGATCTTCCTGTTGCCTGCCACTTTAATTCCTCACTCCAGTCCCACTCTGACTTCACAGTTGTATCATCTGTACTAACACAATGAGGACTAGTACAATTTTGAAGAACAGTGCCCCATTTTCCATCTGGGCACAATTCAGCCTTCTGGACTAAATATTGCATTTTACAGCTTAAGATCACTAATCTTCTTGGTCTGCAGTAGTCATCCATCTATAATATTAGCTCAGCTTTCTTTTCCCCCATTTTCTTTTCAATTCTGTTTTTTTCTCTCTCCCCAGGAGTGGGAGACATGTCCTGCCTGACCTGCTGGGTTCATCCTCCTGCTCTGCATTTCTCCAAACTCCCACATTCTGATCAAGGGGCTTTATCCTGAATGTTAACTCTGTTTCTCTACCCACAGATGTAGCCTGAGCTGATAAGTATTTCCAGAAGCTTCTGTTTAGGTTCTAGGCTTTGAGAACATCCTTGAATCTTTTCCTCTGTATGCTTGGTAATCCCTTGCTGTGAAGGAACTTGGAATGAAGTATTTGTACCAGAAGTGTCGTGTCTGGTATATAACTTGTTATGTTTTGTAACTTCAAAATATTAAACTAATTCAAAGGAAGACATGGGAGTCTGAAATGCGGGTCTAAGTTTGAGCTTACTTTAAGCGAGGTGCTGAAAGCATGTACCAACAGGCTCAAGGACACATTCGATCCTGCTGTTATCCAAGCCTTGAACAGGGAATCTTGTACAATAAGATGGGCTCTTGACCTCATAATCTACATCATTATGATTTTGCATTTTATTGTTTATCTGCACTGCACTTACTCTGTAGCTCTTACACTTTATTCTGCATGCTATATATGTTTTTACCCTGTTCTCTTTCAAAGCACAGTGTAATGATCTGATCTGTATGAACAGAAAGCAAGACAAGCTTTTCACTGTATCTTGGTACACATGACAATAATAAATGAATTCCAATCATGTTTCGAAAAAATACACTCCATTGTCTCTCTCAATTGTCCAGAAACCTTTGTAAGATCTAAGGAGACCTTTTCCTGAGCGTGGCACAGCCCTCTGCACGCGCCCTGTAGTTACAGCACAGTGAAAGCAATGTTCATGTTCGAAACAGATAGAATCCACAAGTGATTTGGCAAGTAGCTCTACTGCCACTGAGAGGAAACAGCCAAGAAAAAATGCTGTCAGTAATTTCCCATGACGTTGACTGCAAGGAAGTTCCTCTCTTTTGCTGCAATCCAATTGACTCCCTTCTTTAAAAAAATGACTGTAATTTGATGTCTTTCATGTACCCTGGCAAGAATTCTTTGTGACAGATGTGGAAGATGAGGCTGTGAATTTATGTCTGAACCTCCACTCTGACAAGTTTTAAAGCTTCAACAAGGATTCCTTTTACTGCCAAGGCCTCATTTCTCTGTTGAAATATGGCCCTATCAACTTCTTGTCGGTTTGGGGTGGGTGAAGTTAGTCCAAGTAGTTTGCTGTAGCACGGAGTCAAGGGCACGAGTCAATCATTGTGAAGAATTTTCAAAGAGCTCTTTACAGTGCCAATAATTCTTTAGTCTATGTCCTCAGTAAGCTCTCCTTCATTTTTGGCCCTCAGTGAACTAAGTCCTTGAGTGTTTGAGCCATTGATAATCTTTATGGCACCAGCGAGTCATGCATGACATGGCTATCAATTAGCTGCTGGATAGTCTACACTCTTTCCAACCACTATCTCTTCTTCTGGTCTTGAGATTTCTGCTGGACTTTGGCATTCAGCTGGCAGTGAGGCTATTACCTTTTCTCTGAAACACAGTGGAGCCTCTTATCTATTAATGCTATGGACTTGCAATCTGTTAGCTCCTGTCATTACCACCCAACTAGCCCTGGTGTTTTCCAAAATTCCCTTCATTGAATTATGGTGGACTTCAGGACATTCTCGATACTGCGGCTCTTGTTGACTGGGAGTCATCAAGTTTTGAGTGAAGTGCTGTTTGAGAAGAGGACTCTTTGTGGGACCTTTAACGGTCATTTTGTGGTGGCACAACATTATTTTGGAGCCAGGATGACTGAATTAAAAGAGTGAACAGACTGGTCTCTGCAGCTGTATAGTGCAGGTGACATTAATATCCTTGGGATTGCTCCCTCAGATGGTGACACAGCAGGTGCTTGTACCTGGAATGAAGTTGATGCCATGAGGTTTTGTGCTGCTCTCTTTATATGAACCAGGCTGTTGGTTATGACAAGTGCAAGTTCCAAGCACTTTTTCAGAAGGATGACTTTGTTAGATTTAGCTTGCCTTACACTTTTCCCCAAGGTTTGCGTCCTTTCTAACTTGAGAGGATCAATTTGTCTCCCTCTGGGATGCAGGCCAGGCTTTTTGAGATTGGAGTACGAGTCCTTCTTGGTCTCACCTAAAGCTTCCAAGACTGGAATGTGTGTGCCATTGATCACAGAGTTTCTGTCTAAATGCCTCCTAAATGTAGCAAATGTATCTGTTTCCATGACCTCCCCTGGCAGCATGTTCTAGATATCAAACACTCTGTGTTTAAAGCTTACCCTTCTGACACTCTACCTCTCAGCTTAAACCTACACACACTTCTTGATTCCACTACCATGGAAAAATTCTGACCACCTACCCTGTCTGTTACTTCTCATAACCTAATATGCTTGTATTCAGTCATCCCCCAACCTCCTTCCCTCCAGTAAAAGCACACCAAGCTCATTCAATCTTTTCTGTAATTAAAGTACCCCAATCTTCATTACAATCAGTTTTCCAATTCTCAGTCCAATAAGCTTGACTGCAAATTGATTCTTCAAACAACCTACTAGCAATTGATGATGGCTTTAAATAGTGCCGATGTGTGATTGGCTTCTGTTTCCTGGAGCAGCTTTCCTGTGCAAGGTCAAATTGAGTGATAATTGTGCATAATTGCTCCAATTGTATACATGTAGAGTTGTCTTGTTCCAATTATATGGGGGCCTAGTGAATCCACATTGGAACTATTTTAAGGTAGGTGAAGTCTCCCTATTTATTTGTGATAAAGGGAGTGTATCAAAGATTCATCGAACTGATTCCTTTGGGACAAGACTGCCCTATGGGGAATGATTAAGCAGACAGGGTCTATGTCCTCCTGTGTTTAAAAGGATGTCACCATTGACTCTTACAAATTTCTATATATGTATGGTGAAGAATAGTCTGACTGGTTGCAGAATAGCCTGATATGAAGCCTACAATGGACAGGTTTACAAGAGGCTGCAAAGGATTGTAGACTTAGCCAGTTCTATCACAGGCACAACTCTCCCTGCCATCTTTAAGAGGCAGTGCCTCAAGAATGTGGCATCCAGAATTAAAGGCCCTCACCAATCTGCTTTCTTCATATTATTACCATCAGAGAGGAGGCACAAGAGCCTGAAGACCCACACTTAATGATATAGGAACAAATTTTTCCCTTTTGCCATCAGATTTCTGAATGGTCCATGAATCCATGAACACTACTTAGTTATTAATCTTTTGCACTATTTCTTTATTTTGTAATGTGTAGTTATTTTTATGTCTTGCACTGTACCGCTGCTGCAAGTCAACAAACTTCATGACTTAATCAATGATAACAAACTTCATTCTGATGAGATATAATATCATTGAACGTAGAGAACTCTTAGGGATTTGATAGCCTGGCTGCAGAAATGTATCTTCTGGTTGGACTATATAGGGATCAGAATCTCAAAATAAGAGAGTAGTCATTTAGGATGGGGATGAAAGCATGGAATCTTTGGAACTCATGCGAATTTTGGGAGCACGGTCACTAAACACATTTAGGTCAGAGACCAATAGATTTTCAGATATTAAGGAATGAATTAGTTTAGGATTAATACAGGAAGGTAGTGCTGAGGTAAAAGATCAGCAGTGATCTTATTGAGTAGCTGAGCAGCACAAAGGTGATGCCTAGTCCAGCTGATATTTATGAGTTCTTATGAATCATTTTCACAGAGGAGATTTCGGTTAGCTTTGGTGGGATGGTTGGTATTCAATCTGATCACTCTACTTTGTGTATATGTACTTGTGGTGCTTAATAGGTCATTATTGTCACATGTAACAAGATACACTTGTCTTGCATACTGTTCATACAGATCAAATTATTAAACAGTGCATTGAGTTAAAATAAGGTAAAACAATAATAATACAGAATAAAGTGTAAAAGATACCAAAAAATGCAGTGCAGGTAAGTAATGAAGTGTAGGATCATAACAAGTTAGTTTGTGAGACCAAGAGTCTATTTCATTGTACAAGAGATTTGTTCAAGTGTCTAATATCAGTGGAAGCTGTCATTGAGCCTGCTGGTACGTGTGTTGAGGCTTTTGTATCTGCTGCCTGATGAGGGAGGGGTGAAGAAAGAATGCTCAGGGTGGGTGTGATCTTTGATTATGCTGACTGCCTTATTGAGGCAGTGAGAAGTGTAGACAAAGTCCATAGAGGGGAGGCTCATTCCTGTGAGGTGCTGAGTTATGTCCACAAATCCCTGTGGTTTCTTGTGGTCACTCGCAGAGCAGTTGCCATTCCGAGTCGTTATGCATCCAGACAGAAATATCGGCAAGGGTCGACAGGACATACCAAATTTGATTAGGCTCCTGAGGAAGCAGAAGCTTTGGTGAAATTTCATAGCTGTGACATTAACTTGGTTGGAGTAGGACAGGTTATTGGTGATGTTCACACTTAGAAACTTGGAGCTGTCAACCCTCTCAGTCTTAACACCATTGCTGACGACAGGAGCATGTCAATGGCCACCTGCTCCCTCCCATCCCCAGCCCTTCCTGTAGTGACCAGTCTTTTGTTTTGTTGACATTAAGGGAAAAGTTGTTGTCATCACATGATGACAACAAGCTTTCTATCTCCTTCCTGTGCTCTGACTCATCATTATTTGAGATGCGACCCACTTCAATGGTATCATCTGAACTTGTAGATGGAGTTAGTGCAAAATCTGGACATGCAGTTGTGAGTGTACAGGAATAGAGGAATGTGGATGCACCTTGTGGAGCACCAATGTTTAGAATAGTTGTGTGTGTGTGTGTGTGGTGGGGGGAACAAGAGAAAGAAACAGAGAGACATAATGGAAACGAACAGGAAGTCTGGGCCATGTCACATTTCTAAAACTCCCACATGAAATGTCAGGTTCACCAGAAACTTCTTTGTGATTTTCCAACACATCCAGAACAGGTCTTCTACTTGTGCCTACAATACCCCTTTAAAAAACACAGAAATTAACAGCAACTTTCCAAAATACCGGGAATGACCTACTGTCTCAGGATTCACCCGACAATAATAATTGCTGAGGCACTTGTTGATACCTCACTTTCTGTTCCTCCTCCCCACACAGGCCTGAGCCAGAATTAAAATTGCAAACAACACACATCAAAGTTGCTGGTGAACGCAGCAGGCCAGGCAGCATCTCTAGGAAGAGGTACAGTTGACGTTTCGGGCAGAGACCCTTCGTCAGGACTAACTGAAGGAAGAGTGAGTAAGAGATTTGAAAGTGGGAGGGGGAGGGGGAGATCCAAAATGATAGGAGAAGACAGGAGGGGGAGGGATGGAGCCAAGAGCTGGACAGGTGATCAGCAAAAGGGGATACGAGAGGATCATGGGACAGGAGGCCCAGGGAGAAGGAAAAGGGAGAGGGGGGGAAAAACCCAGAGGATGGGCAATGGGTATAGTCAGAGAGACAGAGGGAGAAAAAGAAGAGAGAGAGAATGAATGTGTGTATATAAATAAATAACGGATGGGGTACGAGGGGGAGGTGGGGCATTAGCGGCAGTTTGAGAAGTCAATGTTCATGCCATCAGTTTGGAGGCTACCCAGACGGAATATAAGGTGTTGTTCCTCCAACCTGAGTGTGGCTTCATCTTTACAGTAGAGGAGGCCGTGGATAGACATATCAGAATGGGAATGGAATGTGGAATTAAAATGTGTGGCCACTGGGAGATCCTGCTTTCTCTGGCAGACAGAGCATAGGTGTTCAGCAAAACGATCTCCCAGTCTGCGTCGGGTCTCGCCAATATATAGAAGGCCACATCGGGAGCACCGGACGCAGTATATCACCCCAACCGACTCACAGGTGAAGTGTCGCCTCACCTGGAAGGACTGTCTGGGGCCCTGAATGGTGGTAAGGGAGGAAGTGTAAGGGCATGTGTAGCACTTGTTCTGCTTACACGGATAAGTGCCAGGAGGGAGATCAGTGGGGAGGGATGCGGGGAACGAATGGACAAGGGAGTCGTGTATGGAGCGATCCCTGCGGAAAGTGGGGGGGGGGGGTGGAGGGAAAGATGTGCTTAGTGTTGGGATCCCGTTGGAGGTGGCGGAAGTTACGGAGAATAATATGTTGGACCCGGAGGCTGGTGGGGTGGTAGGTGAGGACCAGGGAAACCCTATTCCTAGTGGGGTGGCAGGAGGATGGAGTGAGAGCAGATGTGCGTGAAATGGGGGAGATGCGTTTGAGAGCAGAGTTGATGGTGGAGGAAGGGAAGCCCCTTTCTTCAAAAAAGGAGGACATCTCCCTCGTCCTGGAATGAAAAGCCTCATCCTGAGAGCAGATGCAGCGGAGACGGAGGAATTGCGAGAAGGGGAATGGCATTTTTGCAAGAGACAGGGTGAGAAGAGGAATAGTCCAGAGAGCTGTGAGAGTCAGTAGGCTTATAGTAGACATCAGTAGATAAGATGGCTCCAGAGATAGCGACAGAAAGATCTAGAAAGGGGAGGGAGGTGTCAGAAATGGACCAGGTAAACTTGAGGGCAGAGTGAAAGTTGGAGGCAAAGTTAATGAATTCAACGAGCTCAGCATACGTACAGGAAGCAGCGCCAATGCAGTCGTTGATATAGCGAAGGAAAAGGGGGGGACAGATACCAGAATAGGTTTGGAACATAGATTGTTCCACAAAGCCAACAAAAAAGCAGGCATAGCTAGGACCCATACAGGTGCCCATAGCTACACCTTTAGTTTGGAGGAAGTGGGAGGAGCCAAAGGAGAAATTATTAACAGTAAGGACTAATTCCGCTAGACGGAGCAGAGTGGTGGTAGAGGGGAACTGATTAGGTCTGGAATCCAAAAAGAAGCGGAGAGCTTTGAGACCTTCCTGATGGGGGATGGAAGTATATAGGGACTGGACATCCATGGTGAAAATAAAGCGGTGGGGGCCAGAGAACTTAAAATTATTGAAAAGTTTAAGCGCGTGAGAAGTGTCACGAACATAGGTAGGAAGGGATTGAACAAGGGGTGATAAAACCGTGTCGAGGTATGCAGAAATGAGTTCGGTGGGGCAGGAGCAAGCTGAGGCAAAAGGTCTGCCAGGACAGGCAGGTTTGTGGATCTTGGGTAGGAGGTAGAAATGGGAAGTGCGAGGTGTGGGAACTATAAGGTTGGTAGTAGTGGATGGGAGATCCCCTGAGCGTATAAAGTTGGTGATGGTGTGGGAGACAATGGACTGGTGCTCCTTAGTGGGGTCACGATCGAGGGGTAAATAAAAGGAGGTATCTGCGAGTTGTCGCTGTGCCTCGGCAAGGTAGAGGTCAGTACGCCAGACTACAACAGCACCCACCTTATCGGCGGGTTTAATAGTAAGGTTAGGATTAGTGTGGAGTGAGTGGAGAGCAGAACGTTCGGAAGGAGTGAGGTTGGAATGGGAACAAGGTGCGGTGAAGTTGAGACGGTTGATGTCCCGTCGACAATTATCAATAAAGAGATCCAGAGCAGGCAGAAGACCAGAGCGGGGTTTCCATGAAGAGGAGGAGGGCCAATCAACTGACAAGCTCTTGGCTCCATCCCTCCCCCTCCTGTCTTCTCCTATCATTTTGGATCTTCCCCTCCCCCTCCCACTTTCAAATCTCTTACTAGCTCTTCCTTCAGTTAGTCCTGATGAAGGGTCTCGGCCCAAAACGTCGACTGCACCTCTTCCTAGAGATGCTGCCTGGCCTGCTGCGTTCACCAGCAACTTTGATGTGTGTTGCTTGAATTTCCAGCATCTGCAGAATTCCTCGTGTTTAAATTGCAAACATGTCTTCATCCATGGATGCACCAGTCTGGCACAAACAGACTTTAATGATCAAACAGATAGATACAATTCAGACAGCATTCATTGTACTAAATGAGCAATATAGTAACAACTGTGCATTGCTAGTCTGACACAATTAGCATGGGCAGCTAGCTGAGTTTTCTTTGGGTGCCCCTCATTCTCCATCTAGACCATTGTATGTCGCCGGTCTAGGATATATTGGAGCTTTTCTCAACAAACAGCAATCTAATTCTGATTAATATATGGAAGGCATTTAAAAACTTCCCTAGAAGAAAAGACAATTGGAGAAAGGTCAGTTTAGCTTAGTATTCATGAGCCATTTAGTGGCTGCTCACAGAGAAAAAAGCACTAGAGATCTGAGATTCTGTCACACAAGTAATGAGTCAGGACAGGGGATGTGATGGCACTCTAGGTTCTAATCATACAAGACTTTAGTACAGTCATGATTTCCTTTATTGATTGTTGTGTCCTATTTTAACCTCTGTTTTACATTATATGCATGTGCCTCGTACATTCTTCTTATCAACCAATCAACTGTGCAATTTTTAAGTTTAAGTTGTTTAGTTCCATTAAATGAGGATCAAAATAGGAAATCCAGCATTATCACATCTTCTAAGATGTTTGTTTATAAGCTGAATTCAGTTCCCACTGTCCATGAGCCAAAAACTCTCTCTATCATTCTGGATCACAAATGATGCCCTCTCGCTCATGGTAAGTTCTACTCAGCACCCCTCATCATTCCAATATGTTACCATACTAACAATCATGGCTACAAGTGCTGTGTTTTTCTAGTCATTTCCATTTTTCTCCCTTTCTGAAGGAGACTGAGTCTAGGAAAGCATGGTTTTTTGAGAATATGAATGCCCTGGCATTTTATTTGGGTGGAACTGTTAACCTGAACAATGAGTGTCACCAGGTTATTCATCCATAAAGCTAAGCTGTCTCCTTTATTAAAAGTGACGAGAGGCAAGGAAGTACTGCAAAAAATGGTTGCCTGATGAATAATTGTTCCAAGTGATCCATGGCTTAAGAAAAATAGTGATTTCTGATTACTTTCCTGTACAAACTAATGAAACAAGATTAATCAAAATAACATAGTCAGCAGGAAATGTTTCTTTAGTGCTGCTAGATGCTGTTCTGATGAATGGTGACAGGCAAGTGTATTATAAAGTAAAGACAAACAGGCTTAGAGATTGAATTCCAGTCTTCCATGAATGAAGAAAAATCAGAAACACACTTACAACTGTGTGCTTTACACCATTTCATATCCTTGTATAGAGAAAACATCATCAATTAGTAAATAAAGTAGCTGGGATAAGATTTTCATTGGAATGAATTCATTCCTGTCTTTACAGACAGGAAGCACCCACATTTGATGATCATCTTTGTAATAGTTACAACATTTATTAATTTTCATACAGTGTAAAAATATAAATGGGGAATTACGGAAAGTCACAGACATATCAAGGTACTTTCCTGTTACTCAGTTTTATAGGGCCTCAAAGATTTGGGGTAAGTGATATGGATACTATGCAGACAGCCTCTAGGCAAATGGAATATCAGGTTTAGACCATAAAACAAAGGATACAGCATATTAGTTTTTACAGCAAACATATGGTAGTTCCAGCAATAGGTTATTTCTGATCCTTAATACATCTTGTGATTCAACTGCTGAAATGGATTTAACCCCTGTTGTAGGTTGTAAGGCCCTCTTTTGCATATAGGATATTATTGTACTGTGCTGCATTAGTATTCTGCCCATATGCTTTTCTCTTTGCATATTAAATTCAATCCTGGTATTCTCTGTAAGTCACAATTTCTATTTCATTCATTAACTCAACTTTTCTTTTACATTTTCCATGTGCAAAATTATTCATATTATCTCATTATTATTGGCAATCTCTTCTTCATCACTCTCATACTACAGTATCTTCTTGGTCTTCCCACCTCCATTTTTTTCACTGCTGACCTTTTCTTTGTTGAGCTGCACATTTTTTTCTTATTTATCTCCATCTCCAAATGGCATTTATTAATTATCTTGCTTGCAAAGGAAGGGCAATGATGAAATGGTTTCTTGTTTAGTTTATCATTCTTGGTGGATTAATAAGGTCAATATACCACCCAAGAAAAGAAAACTAATGATACCCCAGTGTATAACAGTGGGTAGATTGTCGATTATCGTGCTTCTATATAATTAATGCAGAATGTTGAATAAAAGGTGTCCATTGGTGGCTAGGTCCATTGCAGCCAAGAAAAGCTTTCATTTTCTCACAGTCATAGGGAGATCAAACATGGAGAGTGACCTTTTGGTCCATTGTTTCTGTAGCGGCCATCAACCATCCCATTTTTGGCAACTCACTCACCTCTCATCTGCACATCAAGGGCAATTTACAATGGCCAATTAACCTATCAACCTGTGCATCTTTGGGATATGAGTCGAAATAAGAGCACCCAAAGCGAAAGTCCAAGCAGTCATAGAGAGAACAGGCAAACTGCACACAGAGATCACCCATGGTCGGGGCTGAAGTCAAGTGCCTGGTGGCTTTAAAGCATTGGCTCTGCTAGTTGCACTGCTTTGATTTAGCTTCTGCTTCTGTTTTTTTTTTTGGGCAGAAATTGATCCATAATAATCAATGGAATGATGAGCCAACAAATAAATGCCAGCCTGGTATATAAATGGCAATGTGATAATGTCTTTAGCTCTCAGAGGGAATTAAAGTCTCAGGCAACTTGAAGCTCAGGGCCACCTCTGCAGATTGAATGCAGGTGCTCCAGAAAGCAAACACCAAATCTGCATTTGGATCCTCCAGCACAGAGGAGACCACATAGTGGACACCAAATGCAATATGCTAGATCCCCATCCCACTTCCAATCTGACATATCAGTCTGTGGCTTCCTGTACTGTCACACTATGGCTGGACACGAAGTTAAGGAACAGCACCTCATCTTTTGCCTGAGCATAATACAGACTACTGGAAAAGAATTCTACAGCTTCATGTAACAGAATTTCTCAGCCAGTGCCAGTCATCCATTTGTACTATTAGTTCAGCTTTTGTCCTATCTGGGAATAGAGAATTCCTGATCTGCTGGGCTTGTCCTCCTGCTTTGCCTATCACTGCTCCTACTTTTTTTTTTGTCTATGTTCTTCTGTCGACGTTTTCACCCTCCAATTGCTGTCATTCACTCAATGGCTAGATGACCTTGTTTGTACATATCCCCATGGTCACCTGGTTCAACCCCATCAGAGACATTCTCTTCACTCAATATCCCTGTCTTGTCTTTTTTTCAGTTCTGACAAAGGGTTTCTGAGCTGAAACATACACTCAGTGGTCACTTAATTAGGTACACCTGTACACCTGCTTGTTAATACAAATATCTTTTCAGCCAATTTTGTGGCAGCAACTCAATGCATAAAAGCATGCCGACACGTTCAAGAGGTTCAGTTGTTTTTCAGACCAAACATCAGAATGGGGAAGAAATGTGATCTAAGTGACTTTGATTGTGGAATGATTGTTGAAGCCAGATGGTGTGGTTTGAGTATCTCAGAAAGTGCTGATCTCCTTGAATTTTCACACACAGCAGTCTCTAGAGTTTACAGAGAATGGTGCAGGAAACAGAAAATAACCAGTGAGTAGTGTTTCTGTGGGCAAAAGTGTCTCCTTAATGAGAGAGGTCAGTGGAGAATGGTCAGATTGGTTCAAGCTGATAGGATACAGCAGTGACACAAATAACCATGTATTACAACAGTGGCATGCAGAGGAGCATCTCTGAACACACAAGACATTGATCCTTGACATGGACAGGCTACAGCAGTATAAGACCTTGAACATACCTCCTATACCTCATAAAGTGGCCACTGAGTATAAATTCTGTTTCTCTTCCCATGGATGCAAGCTGAGCTATTGAGTATTTCTGGCACATTTCATTTCTGTTTCAGATTTTCAGCATCTGCAGTTTTCTGCTTTATTTTCAAGAGCCAGATTTGGAATTTAAGAAAGGCACAGATAGGAGTTACAAAGGCTGATGGGATAGTATAGAAGCAGGTGAAAGAAACCACAGGGGAAAATGGGTTAGAGATAGTCCTGTGATTGAATAAGAGACAGAAATTCGAAGATTAACCAAGACAGAAATACTGGTGCAGGAATTAATTGGAAGAAATTGCAACTGAAGTAGTTCCGAATAGTCATCAGACTGAGTTGCAACATAGCAGAAGCAAAAGCCTCAAAACAGGTGAAGGAAAAGTAGAAGTAATCAATGTTCAGGTCTGCTGTCTTGCCTTGAGGGAGCAAAGATTACAGCCATGCCAGGAAAAGTGGCCAGAGTGGAAATGAGTATAGGTTCTGCTGTGTACAAAGCCATCAAAGGTACACATAAGGGAGCAATTTAACAGACTGACAGCTGCAGAGGTATTATGGTAAATGGAGGCCAAAGGCTAGACAGTAGGGATTTAGAGATAGCAGTTCTAAGTGATTTGGGAGACAGCGTAATGGAACTCTGCTCAGATTTTTAAACAGGTGGGCTTAGTTTACACCCATAAATCAGGTGGAACTAAGACTTGTCAGTGACAACTTTTTTCTCTACTCTAAGGTTAGTATTGCAGTTTATAGAGCATGCTAAATTACTTTTTAAAATTTGAGTTCTTGTTTTAAGCATCCTTATCTTTACAGAGCAGAAGTGCCTGTGAATTCTCTTCTATGCCAGGCAAATGACATGGATGCAAGTTGCCTAGAGGATAGCTATTACCACTGCAGCATCTGTCTTTGATTTTTCTCAGCACGCTGACCCTTAATACAACTGAATAGACTCTGAGGTAGGTAAATATATTCAGTGACACAGAGCGGATGATTCCATTCTGACAAATTCCTGTACCATTTGTTTCCGTGCTTGTCTGAGGGATGGGACACACTGTTGGGCTTTTTGTTCTGAACGCTTCCCTCACAAGCCCAGAGTTAATGGAGACCTTGTCTAAGTTCAGTGGAGTGGAAATTTTGCTGCAACAGACAAAAGCCTTGCTGGTCACCTCAGAGGTTGCTATGAGAAGACACTCTCATTGAAACTTTCAAAGGAAGTGCAGATAACAGAGAAGTGCCATTGAAAATTCAAGCACTCGCACACACATCTGGCTCTCAGCTCTGCTTCTCTGCTGGGAAAACGAGTACACCAGTTTGCCTTTTACTGCCTACAAGCAGTTAGCCTTAGTAGAAATGTCTCCTAGTCAAGAAATTATTCTTATTTAGTGATGCTGATGCTTGCCTCTATTATACAAGTGAACACCCATTAGATTTGAGTTGGCAATGCCTCTGAAACAATTACAGATATTATACATTTTATTTTAAGTAGATTGCCTTTCTTAAAGTCTTTTTTTAAAATGTAATAGATTATTTAAAAGTAGCTCAGTGGTACTATCAATCTTTAAAAGTTAAAGGAACGGTTGTGTATTACAGATTTAGTCTCTGTGGCTATGTAATGTCTGTAAACAAAACAGGATAATTTATTGCCTGGCTACAGGGCATTGCAATTGAGAATGGGGAGTACAACAGAGGCCAATTACCTATTTACAGGAGAGAGGGGAATGTGAAACTCTGGCTGCTCTCACGTGTGTTCTCTTAGTAACTTCAAGAACAGGCTTGGCACACTCTGGGCTCCTGAAATGCAGCTTCCCTTCTTATTCCTTGACACCTCTTGGTGCTTTGTTCCTCTTCTGTCTCCTTATTAAATATGATAGTTAACAATTCTGGTTTTGGTCTATGAACAGTGGTGCTGCAGTATTCTACACAAGAGTATACTATGCTCCACGATATTAACAGCATTCAGGAGTCCAACATCAGGGCACCTGGTGATCAGAAATGCATTTCACGGAATGAACTTTCACATTCAACATCCAGCAGAAGTTGGATGATAGACCTGCGCCAACAATTGACAAAGGCCTCAAACTACCATTACTCTCCTGGGTGTCCTGGTGGCTGTCTGGAGACATTTATTTGGGCATTGGATTAACTTGAAATCGGGCTTGTGGATTATGATTGCCATTTTTTACTGAAGTCTCAGACAAACCAGCAGCTGGAGAGTATCCATTAGTGAGTTCCTATAGTGGAAGGTTTCAATAGGTTCATTTAATGTCAGAGAAATGTATACAATATACATCCTGAAATTCTTTTACATCGCAAGCATCCACGAAAACAGAGGAGTGCCTCAAAGAATGAATGACAGTTAAACGTTAGAACCCCAAAGCCCCCCCCAGATACCCCCTCCTATGCACAAGCAGCAGCAAGGCAATGACCTGCACCCCATCAACCCCACCAGCAAAAAGCATCCTATGCTATGATCCTTCAGCTCCACAAAACCTGTCAGGGACAAAAAACTCAAAATGCTGAAGGAACTCAGCAGGTCAGGCAACATCCATGAAGAGGAATAACCAGACACTGTTCACTGTCGAGATCCTTTATCTGGCCAAAGTTGTCTTGTCACGCGCGCCCCCCCCCCCCCCACTCTGCACACAGAGTTACACCCATGGGCATACATCCTTCCCAGCCCAGGGTTTGTTGTGCACCAGATACTGAGGGAGAGTATAACTCACAGCTTCATCAAGATATTGTTCCTGCTTGAGGACTGCCTGATCATGATGTCTCTCAGGGCAGGGCCTCTCAGGCCCTGCTGGAGAGGAGAATTGCAAGGCCTAATCATGAGCTGAAAACTGATTGTTTCATGGACTGAGTTGTGTTGGATGTGTCTTTCAAGGAGTTTCAGTGCCATTACATGAGGTCTGGCAGCCCACTACAGTGTAACCTGGCAAGTGTGATCATCGACAGGGAAATTGGTGCCAGGATATCATGGAATTGCCTGCCAGGTTTTGCGGCTTTAGGTCAAACTCAAATAATTTTACTCTTTCACATTCTGATCTCAAATGTGTTCTCTGCCTTGGAGAGACATGTGTTGACCGTCGAGAAGTCCAATGGATTAAGCCTTTCCAGAAATCATTCACCGTCTGCAGTCTGCCTTCCCCCAAATCAGTAAACATGCTGTGCCACTACTGGGGAGCAGGACCTACTGAACAAGTAGCCCTGTGCCAAGTTGTCAGCATGTCTAATCTTTTGACACTCCTTCAAACTATTCCTGGCACAATGGATGTTTGTAGTAGAACCCTTGCAAGGTCAAGGATCCAGAAGTCACCACTCAGGGATGAGTTACTCATCTGCTCAACATGAAGAACAGCAGCTTTCACCAGCTGTTGCTGGAAGAGCACTTGTAGGAGTAGGAAATGAAGTTGACTTCATACTTTAATGAGAAGAGAACAAAAAAACACTGTTACAATTGTCATCATTATTCCACTTGACATTTAGATCTAATATGATTAAATACAAATTTTAAATCTACAGATCATTAGATACAGAAGTTAGCTAAGTGGATTGCATGTTCTTAATGCAGATGAGAGAGTGGTGAACAAATTAACAAGAACTGCAACAGCTTCGCACAGGTGTCCTACTGATAGTGTAGCATTTCCATAAAACTTATTTTACTAGTGTTCTGGTTTTACACTGACTGAAATTTATTGCCTGGTGCAGGCTTCTCCTGTGTAGTTCAGTTTCCTGGCCTGGAGATTCCAGTGAGTATGGGTCCACTCAGTGAAAGTCAAACCAGAGCAAAAGTCGAAAAAAATTCAAGAACAAGTCAAACATCGGTGACATTTATAAAACATCATGACCTGTGTCACGCTGCCCACAAAGCAGAGCATACTTCCGTTCACATTAATCACTTGCTTGTTTCTGATTATTATGTGAGGTTGTGGGTCTTCTAGGAGATTTTTAAGATAAAAGAGCTAGATTCTGGAAATCTGAAAACGTAGAAAATACTCATCAGGTCAGGGAGGAGCTGTGGTGACAGAAAAAGAGTGAACAATTCTTTCACAGTGCCAAGCTAAATTTTTATTCTGAAGTCTCTAAAGTGGGAGATGAACTCGGAATGTTCTGTCCCACCAACACTATAAATATGCAAATAAGTTTGAAGAGAAACTTAAAAGCCAAAATCAATTTGCAGAAACCACTTGCAATTTGTGTTTGCCCCTAAAACGTAAACTCTCTATCAAATTATGTTTCCAGAAAAGATCTGGGTTGTCGAATATATTTAAAATGGCATGTAATCTGGTACTTAAAGTATTATTTATAACAAAAAGCAGAGCCAATAATTGGCTGAGGCTTACAGTTCATGAAAATCTTTAGTGTACAAAATATCTGTGGGCTTTCCTGACTCTTGGCAGATAAATTGCTATGGGTGCTTTTCGGTGGAATGCTCTTGGAAAATCCTGAACTCCATTGAAGGTAAACTACATTTTGCTCAAAAGTTATGAGGTAAAAGACTTTAAAATGTTTGAATGAAATCCCTTTAATGTGACAGAAAAGGGAATATTCAACAAAATTGCATTTTAATAGCTTTTTGTTTTGGCTTAAATTGCTAAGTGAATGGATAAATGAGTTGAGATACGGATTTGACAGTCTGCAATCTGCCTCAAGCATAGTGTTTTCTCGTTAGAACACTAGTTATTGAATAATACAATTCAACTGCAGTAAAGGAGTATGTAACAACATGCTACAGAACAAAGTAAAGCTGCCTTCCTGAGATGGCAGACAAAACAGAGTGCAGAGAATTGTTCACACTTGGGAGGAAGGCTTTTCTTCATATGGAGATGAGATCAGAAGAAGGGAGGGTTGAGTCTATGGGATTTAACAACATCAAAGGAGAAGCTTTTGATAAAAGGGTTTATGGAATATAAATCAGGGGATTATGATGAAATTCATGACTGCACCAGACCAATAACAAATTTCAAATGGATTATTACCTCTAGATGCTTTATATATGAGAGGAAGAAAAGGCAAGGTCATGGTGCTGATATGACAAAGGCAGTGGACACCATGGCCCAAGCCATGAACTGCATATTGGAGTTCTTGTCTTTAATGGTTACAGTTATGCAGAATTATCCAATCGGCCAGTTTATGGTTATACTTGTAAGTCAATAGCTGTCATATTTGTTGTTCCCATTATAATTCATATATTGTCAACTTAATTAGTACATATTCAAACAGAATGTTTTGTATATTTGGCTAAATCATCAAAGACTGAAATTAAGTTGGGGGACCACGGTAGTGTAGCAGTTAGAGAGACGCCATTACATCTCTGAGCGTTAGAGTTCAGAGTTCAATCTGGCATCCTCTATAAGAAGTTTGCACATTCTTCCCATGAGCACTTGGGTTTCCTCCGGGTGCTCCAGTTTCCACCCACAGTCCAAAGATGTAAACCTGATCAGTAGGTTAATTGGTCATTTCAACTTGTCTGTGATTAGGTTGGGGTTAGATAGCTGGGTTGCTGGGTGGTGCGGCTCACTGGGCCTGTTCCACACTGTATCTCTAAAATAATATTTACAATGCTAAGCAACACACATCAAAGTTGCTGGTGAACGCAGCAGGCCAGGCAGCATCTCTAGGAAGAGGTACAGTTGACGTTTCGGGCCGAGACCCTTCGTCAGAACCCAAAGGGTCTCGGCCCGAAACCTCGGCTGTACCTCTTCCTAGAGATGCTGCCTGGTCTGCTGCGTTCACCAGCAACTTTGATGTGTGTTGCTTGAATCTCCAGCATCTGCAGAATTCCTCGTGATGCATTTAAAATGCTAAGTTGTATTTTTTCAGCAGGGGTTAACTTAACTGCTTAGTATTGTTTGCATCAGCAAAACATTCTATTTTTCCATTTCATTAATTGCATTGGGTAAAAAGTCTGTGCAGTAGAGTTCAACAAATATCATGCATTTTTGTTGTAAAAATGGGTGCAAAAATGGCTGTCTTTAGTGAACACAAAATACTCTGCAGATGCTGGGGTCAAAGCACACTCACAAAATGCTGGAGGAACTCAGCAGGTCGGGCAGCATCCATGGAAATGATCAGTCAGCGTTTTGGGCCGGAGCCCTTCGTCAGGGCTGAAGAGGGAAGGGGCAGAGGCCCAACAAAGAAGGTAGTAGAAGGAGGTGGAACCATGAGGGAGGTAGTAGGCAGCTGGGGGAGGGGGCAGAGTGAAATAGGGATACAGAAGGGAGGGAGAGGGAATTACTGGAAGTTGGAGAATTCAATGTTCATACCAAGGGGCTGGACACTACCTAGACGGTATATGAGGTGTTGCTCCTCCAACCTGAGTTTAGCCTCATCATGGCAGTAGAGGAGGCCATGTATTGACATATCCGAATGGGAGTGTGAAGCAGAGTTGAGGTGGGTGGCTACTAGGAGATCCTGTCTGTTTTGGCGGACGGAGCGGAGGTGCTCGATGAAGCGGTCCCCTAATCTGCGTCGGGTTTCACCGATATAGAGGAGGCTGCACTGGGAGCACCAGATGCAATAGGTGACCCCAACAGACTCACAAGTGAAGTGTTGCCTCACCTGGAAGGACTGTCTGGGGCCCTGAATGGTGGCAAGAGAGGAGGTGTAGGGACAGGTGTAGCACTTGCGTTTACAGGGATGTGCCGGGTGGGAGATCCGTGGGGAGGGAGGTGTGGACCAGGAAGTTGTGGAGGGAATGATCCCTGTCTATAACCTCCCTCTACTACCATTGTGCTTTCCCCTATTCCTTCTTCACCTTTCCTGCCTATCACCTCCCTGCTTCCCCTGCCCCACCCCTTTATCTTTCTGGTTTTTCACCTGGAACCTACCAGCCTTCTCCTTCCCACCCTCCCCCCACCTTCTTTATAGGGCCTCTGCCCCTTCCCTCTTCAGTCCTGATGAAGGGTTCTGGCCTGAAAGGTCGACCGATCGTTTTCATGGATGCTGCCCGACCTGCTGAGTTCCTCCAGCGTGTTGTGAGTGTGGCTGTCTTTAGTGACTAGAAATGCAATTCAACATTCTACAAACCTGCTGACCACCTAAAATAGACATTTCACTCTTTATAAATACAGATTGGGGGCTTTTTTTTAGTTTATCCAATCTGGTTATTAAAGAGAGCAAACCCACACCTTCTCAATTCTCTGTTCAACAGCTTGCCAAGCCAGGAACTTCCTTTGAATTGCAAAGATAAGAAAATAGCTCTCCTACGTTCACCCTAATTGGCTCAGTCATTAATGCCTATAACCACTGCCACCAAAGCTCATATTGCAGTGGTCCCCAACCACTGGGCTGTGGACCGGTACCGGCCCGCAAAGCATGTGCTACCAGGCAGCGAGGAAACAATATGATTTGGCGATATGAGTCAGCTGCACCTTTCCTCATTCCCTGTCACGCCCACTGTTGAACTTGAATGCTTTTGAGGTCATTACGCACGCGGGGTCATCAGTTGGTCATTAACCTACAACTACTCAATGAGTAAAAAACAAACGTCACTTGAGAGTTTCTTTGGAAGAGGTGGTAGGAGACCTAAAAGGCCTAACGATGATGATAACGCTGAGACAGCTGAGGCCAAGACTGCGAAAAAAAAAAAGAAAGCTTCCTTCAACAGAAGGTATGACGAGTCGTACATAAAATATAGCTTTATTGCGACCGGTGACTCGCACGCTCCAAGCCCCCTGTGTGTGACATGTGGAGACAAGCTGTCAAATGAGGCAATGAATATATCACTATATTCATGCGAGGAAAATATGTGCTGTTTAATGTTAAGTTTGTTAAACAAACCCTTTTAGAAATGAAATTGAGTGTATTAGCCACTTATAAGTGACTTATAGTTGACTTATCACCTATATTCTGGTCAAAATTAACACCACCAATCCCCCCCCCCCACAACCCCATTGGCCAGTCCGCAAGAATATTGTCAATATTAAACCGGTCCGCGGTGCAAAAAAGGTTGGGGACCCCTGTCATATTGGACCAATCATGTCTTCATCTTGTTCTTAGTCAACTTCAACTTGAAAACAGCCACAACAATATCCATTTATATTGACTTAAATAGAGTTGTGCTGTATATACCTATATTCTCTAAGTGCAAGAAGTACATATGAAGTGAGTTTTCACTAAAAATTCTGCACATTGTAATTCCTTCATTGATGAGTAAATTCAAGGTGGATTATAATTTCCTTCTATTTTGCTCTTAATTTCTATATGTTGAAAAGGAATTTGCAAGCCAATGATCTACCTCTCATTTATTCCGTTTGAGTTAGAGAAAATTAATGGTGCAGTGTAGATAAAACCGTTAATGTGTTACTAGGTCTTCACACCTTTGTGTATAGAGAATAATGCCTTTGAAATAGAAAATGCGATGATTCCATCACTATCATATGATATGTCTTTATTCATTGAGTCAAAGCCAGCTCTTGAATAATTCAAACAATCCCACTCCCCCACTAATTTCCCTGTAACCAATTCTCTCCCTTATAGGTAAAAAAACTCCTGAGTGATCTTCCTACCATGCATTCTCATCAGTGGCAATTTACAGTAGCCAGTCCACTAAGCATCCAGTATGTCTTTGGGATGTGGGAGGAAATCTGAGAGTCCAATGAAATCCATGCAGTTCCGGGGAGAGTGTGCAAACTCCACACCAACGGTGCATGAGGTCGGAATTGATTCCAGGTAGTTAAAGCTATGAGACAGCCTTCCGTACCTCACTGCCACTGTGCCACCCAAGATGCAACCCAACATGTGCTCTCTAGGTAATTATTCCATTTTTTGCCTGTGTAATTAAAAAAAGGCAATATGTATCTTGTCTACCATGTGAAAATTGATTTGGTGCACCATATTTGTTACCTATCAGTGCAATTATAGTCTCAATGTAAAAGAAAACCGATTATATTCTGTACAGCAGTTAATTGTAAAGTGAAATGTAATCATTCAGAACAAGGGGCTTTTTGAAATACTTTCCCAAGTCTCATTCAGATGATATTGGAGCATTACAAAGGATATCATTATACCTTGCCGAAGCAGAGGTTGTGTGAGGAGGAAACAGCTAAGGTATTTACACTCAACTAAATAGTACGTAATGGCATCTTCCGCAGCATAATTTTGCATGAGTGTTAGATGAAAATGTGTTCAGAGTCATCGATGAATCTCCTCAAATCTTGTAGTCACTGTCCAGATTCACAAAGAAGAATGGACACTTCTTTGTGAAACAATGTTTGTGGAAAACATCTCTCGATGGTCATCAAATTGGAATATCATGTAGAATGTTGTTGCTCATGTACTCTGGAACAATGGTAGTGCCACACTAATCGAAAAACTGAATTAATAAGGCTTAAGTTATTTTATTTTTGCACTTTTGAGTCACGACCCAAAAGCTTGCTGCTGGGACAAGAAGTCGCTCTGCTGTGATAGGTAAACATGTACATGCATCATAATGGGAAGGAGAACATGAAGGTAATATACCGTTATCATGTTATTAATGAAGGTCCATATTGCTAAACACCCAGATGGGTATGGTTGCTGCAGGACACACAGTTTTGCCTGGTGGCCTGGAACTGATAAACTATTTATAAGCCTCTTCTTAATGCTACCATCAGGGAGGAGGTACAGGAGCCTGAAGGCACACACTCAACAATCCAGAAATAGTTTTTTCCCCTCTGCCATCCAATTTCAGAATGGACATTGAACCCATGAACACTATCTCACTTATTTTTTCTCTTTTGTACTACTTAATTTAACTTTTTATTGATATACTTCTTACTGTAATTTATAATTTTTCCTATTACGTATTGCAATGTGGGCACGTGGCCAAGTGGTTAAGGCGTTCGACTAGCGATCTGAAGGTCGTGAGTTCGAGCCCCAGCCAAGGCAGCGTGTTGCGTCCTTGAGCAAGGCACCTAATCACGCAGTGCTCTGCGACGACACTGGTGCCAAGCTGTATGGGTCCTAATGCCCTTCCCTTAGACAACATTGGTGTTAGGGAGAGGGGAGACTTGCAGCATGGGCAACTGCCGGTCTTCCATACAGCCTTGCCCAGGCCTGCGCCCTGGAGAGTGAAGACTTTCCAGGTGCAGATCCATTGTCTCGCAAGACTATCGGATGCCTTTACTATTGCAATGTACTGCTGCTGCATAATAATAAATTTCACGACAAATGCCAGTGATATTCAACCTGATTCTAATTCTGAGTATGCCAGCATTGTCAAAAGAATTCTCCTCTTGACCCTGGGCCTGCCCATTATTTATTTATTTATTGAGAATCAGCATGGAATAGACCCTTCAGACCGTCGAATTTTGCCGCCCAGCAACATTAGCCTATAACAAGGTCAAAGGTACATGAGGATTTTTCTGACCCATTTATGTGAAAATTATCATGATTGTAGTACTTACACATTCCAATTGGTTAGAGGTATATATCCTTTATTTTAAAAAAGAGGGAGAGAAATAGCAAGGGACAACCAACTTGTGGGGTAATAATGAATCCTGGAAGAAAGGACAATACAAGAAAGGATCTAGAAAAAAAGTAAAATGATTAAGTAGAGTCAACAGATTAGTGAAAACAAAATTATGTTTGTCTGATCTACTAGAGTCATAGATTGAAGACCTTCAGCCCAAGTGAACGTTGACCAATATAGCCGTCTATTAACACAGAAGTCCCTTGTGAATATGACTAGTAGGATCAGAATCAGAATTGTGTTTATTAGCTCTGACATATGTTGTAAAATTTGTTGTTTTGGAACAGCAGTACAGTGCAAGACCAGTAAGTTACTTTGTGGTAAAATAAATAAATAGATTTATTTGTACAGTATCTGTATTTAACTGGGAAGTGAGCGCAAAGCCTATAGAACTGAGGCAAAAGAGTAGTGAGGTCATGGATCATACACGGATTACAGAGGCACTTGCTGTTCTGAGGTAAATCAGGGTGGTTAAATCCTCACGGCCTAATGAAGTATCCCCTTGGACTTGTGAGAGACTTGTGAAAAAATTGCAGGGGCCTAGCAGAGGTATCTAAAATGCCCCGAGCCAGGGTTGATGTGCTGGAGACTGGAGGATAGCTGAGAAATTATAGACCAGTGAGCCTGATGTAAGTAGTAGGTAAATTATTGAAAAGTATTCCAAGGGACTGGATATTTATTTATTTACTTATTTAATCATTTTGAGTCTTGCTGTACAGAATCACCCAATTTAACCCTAGCCTTATCACAGTACAATTTACAATGGCCGATTAATCTACTAACCGGCACATGTTTTGACTGTATGAGGAAACTCTGAAGTCTGATGTTTCGAGCTGTCGTAGCGTTGTGCTAACCATTAGTATTTGAATAGACAAGGCCTGATTAAGGATAGTCCCCATGGCTTTGTGCATGGTCAATTGTGTTTAATCAATCTTATAGAGTTTTTTGAGGAGGTTACCAGGATAGTTGATGAATGAAAGGCAGTGGATGTGATCTGCACACAATTTAGCAAGGTCCTGCATGGGAAGCTGGTTAAGATGTTTCAGTCACTTGGCATTCAGTATGACCTAGTAAATTGGATTTGACATTGGCTTTGTAGGAGAAGCCGGAGAGCGGGAGAAGATGGCTGCCTTTTTGACCAGATGCTTGTGACTAGCAGGGATCGGTACTGTTTTTCATCTACATCAATGATTTAGATGATAATGCATTAAACTGTATCAGCAAATTTGCAGATGATACAACATTAGAGGTGTAATGGATAGTGAGTAATGCTATCAAAGCTTGCATCTGGATCTGGACCAGTTGAAAAAATAGGCTAAATAATGGCAGATGAAATTTCATGTAGATAAATGTGAGGTGTTGCACTTTGGGAGGACAACCCAGGGAGGGACTTAAACCGTGAACAGCCAGGCATGGAGTACGGTAGAACAGAAGGATCTAGGATTATAGATCAATAATTCCTTGAAAGTGATATCTCAGGTAGATAGGGTCATAACATTGGCATATTGGACTCCATAAATTGAGGTATTGATTACAAGAGTGTGGATCACAGGCAAGAGAAAATCTGCAGATGCTGGAAATCTGAACAAGAATTTGGATATTATGTTGAAGTTGTATAAGACGATAGTGAGGCCCAATGTGGAGTATTGTTTGCAGTTCTAGTCACCTACCTACAGGAATGTTATCAATAAGCTTGAAAGAGAACAGAGAATGTTTACAAGGATGTTGCTGGAACTTGAGGACCTGAGTTATTGGGCAAGGTTGAACAGGTTAGGACTGTATTCCCTGGAACGTAGAATGCGGGAGATTTAATAGGAATATACAAAATTATGAGGGGTGTAGTTAGGGTAAATGCAAATCTCTTTTTTTCCACTGAGGATTGGTGAGACTAGAACTAGAGGTCATAGGTTAAGGGTGGTGAGAGTGTAGAATGAGCTGCAGGCAGAAGTGGTGAATGCAGGATCAACTTCAACATTTAAGAGAAATTTGAATAAGTACGTGGATGGGAGGGACATGGAGGGCTACGGTCCGGATTTGGGTCAATGGGACTAGGCAGAATAACAGTTTGGCATTGTCTAGATGGGTCGAAGAGCCAGTTTCTCTACTATTGTCCTCTATGACTATGACTCTAACAGTGTGAAAGAGGTACTGAGGTAGTGCTCGGTAGTTTGTGTACCATTCAGAAATCTGATGGTGGAGGGGAAGAAGCTGTTCCTAAAACATTGAGTGTTAGTTTTTGGCTCCTGCACCTCCCCCCATATTGTGGTATTGAGAAGTGGGCTTGTCCCAGTTGGTGAAGGTCCTTAATGATGAAAGCTGATTTCTTGAGGCACTGCCTTTTGACGATGTCATCTACGGTGGGGTGGTTTGTGCCCATGACGAAGTTTACTGAGCCTACTCTCCTTTGCATACTGTCCATTGGAGTCTCCATAACAGGTGATGATGCAACCAGTCAGAATGCCCTCCATTGTACAGCTATAGAAATTCACTAGAGGGACATACCAACTCTCTTCAAACTCCTAATAAAGTAGAGCCACTAGCATGCCTTTTACGAGGGGTGATTGATAAGTTTGTGGCCTAAGGTAGAAGGAGTCAATCTTAGAAAACCTAGCACATTTATTTTTCAACATAGTCCCCTCCTACATTTACACACTTAGTCCAGTAGTTGTGGAGCATACGGATCCCTTCCTTGTAGAAGTTGCTGTCCTGGACCTCCAGAAAGAGGTCCACAGCATGGGTGATTGACAAGTTCGTGGCCTAAGATAGAAGGAGATGAATTATTAACTTCAAACTTTCTACATAATCACTCAAAAAGCTGTATAACTCATCTCCTTCTACCTTAGGCCACGAACTTATCAATCACCCCTCCTGTGGACCATTTCTGGAGGTCCAAGACACTAACTTCTACAAAGAAGGGATCTGTATGCTCCTCGACTGCTGGACTAAGTGTGTAAGTGTAGGAGGGGACTATGATGAAAAATAAATGTGCAGGGTTTTCTAAAATTGACGCCTTTTTAATCTTAGGCCACGAACTTATCAATCACCCCTCGTATTTCCAAATGTATTCCGGTCACCCAATGAAGTCAGTCAGGAGCTGCAGCTGGACACATTTCAAACAGGTATAGTCACCAGGGACACTCGAAGTTTCCCTGATCTCCCACATTTTGCAGAGGAGCATGTAACTGGTCTGACTGCCAACTCTAAACACCAAGATTGCAGAGAAAAGGAAAATACTTTATCTTGTGGATGGGGTACAGGAATCTTAGGTCCTACATGACCAGGTTCAGGAACAGTAATAACCATCAGGCTCCTGAATCCGTGTGGATAACTTCACTCACCTTAACTCCAAACTGTTTCCACAACTTATGAATGCACTGTCAAGAAATCTACAACTCATTTTCTTCTTATCATTTATTTATTTATTTACTTTATCTTCTTTTGCACATTGGTTGTTATCAGTCTTCATGAGTAGTTTTTCACTGATTATATTGTATTTCTTGTTTACGGTGAATGCCTGTAAGAAATTTTGACAATACTTTGGTATTGACAATAAGTTTACTTTTAACTTTGGAGTTATCTTATCTTACCACTGCTCACCTCTGCCCTGAAGCCTCACAAGGCACAACCTCAATGGTTACACCTCAAGCACTGCACTTCGCTCTCACAACAGCCACTCGAACAATGACTGTTAACTATCACTCTATTAGAATGTGCCACATACAACTACAGGATGGACACCTGCAGAGTTACTGATGGGCAGGTGTGTCAAAGTGCACTTGGATCTGGTGAAGGCAGAGCATAGTCTCATTGTGTGCTTAAACCAGGCAAAGCAAAAGGAACTTGACACCTGAGAATGTGTTTGCCACATCAAAGTTGATGATTCCCTTTGTACATCACTCAAGGAATCTGTGTCTCATTGATTGCACTGGGTCACTCTCAATTGTGCTATTTTTATGATGACAGGGACATATTTCAAGCATTACCTAAACGAATGTATATCACAGTCACCAACACAACCGGACAATTTGGTGCTAGAACCAAAGGCTTCCTCAGCTTTTACCGTTGCTGACATAATGAAAAATGAGAAAATGGTGTCTACTGGTGATACTCCAGTGCAACCTGAGCCATGTCATTCACAAAGAACAATAAAGCTGCCAGATAATTTGAATTTATAAAGAGGAAATCATCCATACGAACTGCAGAAAAATCTCCATCAGTCCAGGATTAAACACCTAGTTTCACACCTAGAACTAGAAGATGATAAAATAGCACTGGGAAGATAGTAAGACGACACCAAGCCATCTGTTGATACTGTTGCTCTGACTTAGTTGTATTTTTAAGTTCATAGGGATGGTTTTGGGGACAGCACCGGGAGTCAGGAGACAAGTTATGGCTTAGGGAAAGGGATGAGGGGCAATTAGAGCTCAGAGATTGTAAACAAAGAATCTGGGCAGGAGATCGTTCAGTTTGGTGCACTCCATGGATGAACATCTTCAATCCCGGAGCTATGCTGTGGACCTAAGCAAAGTTGCTGCTTGTTCTCATGCTCCTGCTCCCTGATTGGGTGCAGTTCAACTTATGGGCTGCTGATCATGAAAATCACCATGAAATTTCCCCTATCATGCACATTTTTTAAAATTGCCTCTATCTATTTGTGATAGCAATTCATAATTCAAGTCAATTAAAACGTTGCCCACAATATCAGCTGAAATGTTTTCTATCTTGTCCACAGATGCCTGGGTATGCTTCGGCAGGGCAGATGCTGCATGACAGGAGTGGTTTTACAAAGGTTATAATAGCATCACACACACATCATGTACATCAGTTTACATGTATATCAGTTTGCAATCACGTTGATGCACATGCTCCACACGGATAACATATTGTGTGTTCTCATTATAATAAAGTAATTTTATTTTCAGGAGTACTTGTCATACAGCTCACGTAGAGATACTTTTGTTATATTTTTGGTAAGTATATGCTTAAATCTCAGACAAAGCATGACTCCTCTTAATAAGAAAGTCTGTGAGCTCTACTTTGTCTGTAAAATTGGCAACCAAGACAAGGCCTGGGCTTCTCACGTTTGTTTCACAACATGTGCTGTTGATCTTAGAGCTTGAGTCAGAGGTCCTCAGCCGTCAATGCTGTTTGCTGTCCCAATGATATGGCAAGAGTAGAAGGATCTTGTGACAGACTGCTACTTCTGTCTGACCAGTGGGTGGTTTCTCTGCTGCAAATAAGAAATCGATTAAATACCCCAGTCTCCCTTCAGTCATGAGACTTGTGCCGCATGACGATAGTCTTCCAGTACAGAAACCACCAGAGACATGGAGTCTAGAGGAGGCAGACAAAGATGCCATGATGCAGGAGCCAGGAATGGAAAACAACACTGATACTGATACAGATTTTGAACCCTTTATATCGAATGAGCCTCATCTGATAACTCAATCTGAATTAAATGACCTGATCAGAGACTTGGGTTTGTCAAAGGCAAAAGCAGAATTACTGGGTTCAAGACTGCAAGGATGGAATCTGCTGTTACCAGGCACAAACATTTCCGTGAAGGATTCTGATATTTGAGATAGATGTTTCTCAGAATAACTGATGCCAAGATTAAGGAAGGTATTTTTGTTGCTCCACAAATCAATGATAGATCATCAATGACAGACAATTTGAGGACTCCTAGTGGGACCAGAGAAAATTGCATGGAAGGCATTCAAGGATGTTGTTGAAAATTTTCTTGACAACTACAGAGCACCAAACTACATGCAGCTGGTTGACCATAAGCTTCAAGCATACAAAACCATGAAATGCAACATGTCATTTTCTGCATTCTCATTTAGATTTCTTTCCTGCAAATCTTGGCACTGTCAGTGACGAACGTGGTAAAAGGTTTCACCAGGATCTTGTGGTCATGGAGAAACGGTATCTCCATCAGCGCTGGCTGATTATTGTTGGACATTTAAGTGAGATGCCTCAGACACCGAGTATAAATGAAAATCATTAACAAAACATTTTTAGCTTAGTTGAACTATTGCAAAATGTCAGCATCGTTATGGAATTAAACGTATTGTATTCAATAAAAAAATAATTTTGTGTTTCTCCAAATTCTTACGTGACACAAGTAGTCTGAAATTATATTTGTGTTCAGCCTCAAGTGGTCTATCATAACCACAAAAAAATTTCTGAGGAAGCAACACTTTTGAAAATATTTGCTGACCAGAGCAATGCGACAAACTTTGTTGAAGCTGAGTGTAAGTTGAGAGAAGCCATTGAGAAGAGGAACCATTCACAGATTAGTGATGTCCTTCTTCAGAAAGGAATTAAGTAGATTTGTAATGCCCCAGCTGGCTCACTTCATGGAGAACAGGGAAGAGATTGTGTGAAAGGTTTTCAGTTCCGCCATGAATGTACAGAACCTTGACTAAGAGGGTTTTTACACAGACTTTTGTGAGATAGAGGCAATTATCATTGGTTGTC
Source organism: Mobula birostris (assembly GCF_030028105.1). Lineage (NCBI taxonomy): Eukaryota > Metazoa > Chordata > Chondrichthyes > Myliobatiformes > Myliobatidae > Mobula > Mobula birostris. The sequence goes on along the minus strand of NC_092373.1, from coordinate 45,045,316 downwards.
CGTTTACTAAGGCATCCTCTGATTCTAGTGACTTGGAAGCACTGACACCCAAAAAGAGGAAAGAAGATATTTGCATAAATATTAAAATATATTGATAATATATGAATGTTTATCCTTGAAGATTTCGTGACTCCTAGTTTGTAATATGCAGTTATAATTATTATAGTGTTATAATAATTAGGGTTGGGATGTAGGAGCCGTATATCCATTATGGTCTGTATTGTATTTGTGTTTGGCATCCTCATTCTGCGTTAAGATAATTTGTCATGTGGGTTTGGTTGGTGGCATATAAGCGGGTGAATTGGGAGCACATATTTTTTTGTTGACCGCTTGTCCTTCTTTGAACATGATCCAATTACGCTCATCTCACTCGTTTTTGTTTCACATGAATTATGGATGATTTTATTGTTCGTTTATATTAGAGAATTAGGTATTCTTTTTTGAGTTGGAAATGCATCAAACAGTGCAACACTCATTCACTTAGCCTCTCAGCAACTTTTAGTTTGTTTTCAAGTAGTTACAATGCATTGAGGGTGTTTAAGGAGGAAATTGACAGGTATCTAATTAGCCAGGGTATCAAGAGATACGGGGAAAAAGCCGGAAATTGGAACTAGATGGGTGAATAGTTTAGCTCATGGGGAAGTTGTGGAGCAGACCCAATGGGCCGAATGGCCTACTTCTGCTCCCTTGTCTTGTGATCTTGTGATTTCACTGTGTGTTTTGATGCACATTGCGATAGATACATCTGAATCGGAATCTGAAACTTTTACATCTATAAGCTTCATACTTTCTCTTGTTAACACGTTTTTGACCTTTGTTTTGATTCTTGTAAGCATTTGTGTAAGAAAGGAATAAGATGTGGTAACTTAAGGGCACTGGAACCCTCTGTGTGCTTTTGTACTGTCACTGAATATGCTATAATGTCTGAATTGACACATAGGAGAGCTTCTCAAATACTGATAAAAAGAAATGGCTACAAACAGTACTAGCACATGTTTGATCAGGTTACAATGTATATATGAGTATATTTGGATATCACTAGTATAATAAAATTCAGGTCTATTCCCCAGCAGGTGGAATGAGGTGCCTATGGACCATGGTGAACACATTATAAAATGAATTCCAAGAGGCTCTACAGGCATTCAATTACATCTGTTGTTTTGTAACAAACTCTCACATTTTTTGGCATGTAGTATCGCAACACAAATTACTCTTTCTCTTTCTCTCTCCAAATGAAAAAAAATCTTTCAATGTTTTTTTTTCTAGAAACATGCTGATGCATATATAAACCTAGATCTTGGGATGGATGTAATTTTGGTGAGGTACAGTGTGATAGCCAGCAGGAGGCAGACTTGCATGGCTTGAATTTGGCACTGAATGAAGTGTTGAAACTTCTAATATGAATTGAGCTAATTCACTTAAACTTTGTGAGTATTTTAAGATTTAACTTCTAAGAGGAGATACTCTGCATCAAAAATACCTACATTACAGTCTTCCTTGGTCAAGAGAGTTGATATTTTTTTCAGGCATTGTCTTTCTGGTATCATAACTTCAGGCATTAACTGTGTGGAGGTAAAAAATATAGCAATAGAATTAGCTTTCAGTTCAAAACTGAGAAACGAGTGTGTCAATACAACATCATGGTATAGCCTGGAGACAGCAATAATGAGATAGATTAACTTAACTAATTTAATATTATTACTTTGTTATCCTTTCAGAATGTAAGCTGATAAACATTGTGTACTATTCAAATAGTGGTCCTTTCTCACTGCTGCATGGAATGAATGCATTAGAATCAGAATCAAAAGTGTAGTAATTTTATTGTTTTAACATGATTCTGTTACTGATTTTCCTTACACTTTCAGCTGTTTAAACCATTGATCTCTTAAATTTTACTTTGTACCATTTTCTCTGCTTTCAGCACCCCTACAACCTTCCACTATCTGCTCCCATCTGACTTTACCATTCTGTTCAACCCTGGCCCTCCTATTCTCTTTACACACTTTGCTCTCTTCTCCCACCAGCTTCCCACCAATTTTCTGTTGTCCTGAACTTATTTGTCTAATTGCATCTCTGTTTTCAGTCAAATACAAAATTAATTCCTTTGGTTTTCTCCCATTATATCCAATTCCCTCGCATAATCTGCCAATTCAGGTGAGATTAGCCCTTCAGCACATCTTAAAATTCGATGATGAGATATCCCTGACGTCCAGGAGTCGGAAAGTCAGTGAATTATTATCATTTTTTAAAAATTTAACCAAAATAAGCTTTATTCATAAGAAAAAAGTTACAAGAATAAACTATGCAATGTCTTTTCATGCCTACATTCATAGATAATGTGTTCAGTGTTAAATTACATTATTTAAAACCAAAAGGACCATTGACACTCATTTGGCCCACTGGAGTGATACATTAATACAATAATTGAGGACCTTCTGCACCCAGACTGGTCCCGCCTTGTCCAGTAGCAGAAGAACCCCAAACTTTGGTCCTTTCCTATCAAACCCTTGAAGTAGCTGCACCAGGCTTCATTGCATCCTTCAGCATGTACTCCTGCAGTCTAGTATGTACCTGCCAGCAGCATTCCTTTACGCACATCTTGATGTGCTGGCAAACCAACAGGTTTTGGGCAGACTGAAGGGCATTTTTCACTGAGCAGGTGATCTTCAATGTAGATTTGTCAATAAATATATCTTTTATTAACCAAAATAAACTTAATTTATAATAAAAGAAATTATTGCAAGAATAAACTGTACAATGTCTTTTTATTCTTGTATTCCTAGACAAGACATTAAGTAATGTTCAATTACATTTCTTAAAACCGATAGCATTGTTGCCTCTCATATGGCTCCCCGTCATGCTATTCTACTACAAAAACTGAAGGTTTTCTTCACCCAGCCTGGCCCCTCCTGTCCAGAACCCCATACTGTGAATAGATCTGCTAAGTCTTGGTTGTTGAAAATAAATTTCTATGTATTAGTTGTAAGTGATCACACATAAACCACCTTAAGGTGTCAACTTTAGTTCACTTGTACCACTTTTCCCTCAAGCTCATTAGGTCATGATGTCAAACCCTACTCCAGTAATTGACATTTCATGCTGTTGGGATGCGGAACTGACCTCTTGGGTAGATATTAAAAGTAACATGACATTGCTCAGAGACCAAATTTGAAGCAAAATTACCCAAACAGGTGATCAGGTCCTTTATCTCCCCGTCAATTTATAATCTTTTTCTGTCAAATTTGACTTCATGATTGAATGTTACAGTGGAGGCTACACTTCAAAAGTACTTTCTTGGCTGTAAAACACACAAGAATGTCATGAAAAGCGGCTTTATAAATGCCATATCTTCTTTCAGTAAGTCCTTCTCAAAACACCCTGCAACATTTGACTATGAATACTTCCAATATAGCCTGTAACCACACAGTCAAAAATCTTAAAGCACTATCTTTGGCTCCTCCCGAGACTGAGCAACAATGATACGAGTATTAGATTTCTTTATTTTAGCACCACACCTGCTTCCATCCACTACACCTGAACCACATTACAGCTTCCTATTCCCACAGTGCAAAACATATAACAGCTGACATCTCAGTTATAAATGCATTTAAAACGAGATGATTACTTTTCATTCAGCTTCACTTTCACCATTTAAAAAAATAATGGCATTAAGAAAACCACATGATGCAACTGTAAACGAGATGCACAGAACAGCAAACAGTCTCATGAACCGCGACTACTTCTTTTTACAGTTGTGAAGATCATGACGTTAAGGCAGCTGGGACCAGGTGGTTTGCTTTAAGCACTAGTGAACAAGAAAATGTGCGTATTGGTTCACGGCCGTGGGGGTGGGGTGTGGAGATAGTGAGGATAGGGTGTAGGGAGGGGGTAGGGGACGGAAAGCGGTGGCAATAGCCTTAGTCATTCGATGGCTATTTTGGCATAAGCCACAAGCAATGAAAAGCCATGCCGATATAGTTAAAAAGAAACTTAATTTGCAATTATTTGGGTTTTTTTTCTTCTCAATAGGTCCCATACACAAAAAAAAATCTTTATGTACTTTTCAAAGTTGTATTGCAAGGCTGTGGTTCATGAATTACTAAAGTGGGTACATAGCAATTTACTGTGTTGGTTAAGTTAATGCACAAGAGAAGAATATTTTCTAAGAGAACAGTGCTCATGAAAGAAAGGAACATCAGAAAAGAGACTTTGAAGTGACTATCCTATATGTTATTAGAATTTATGTGAGTTGATTTGAATAAAGCTATCTGAATCTGACACATGGCAACAAAAGCTAGAAAGGTCTGTACATATTATTTACAGCGTGAAACTGAATATTAAAGGTAATTTGTCCAAAATATATAATAGCTATGGTCTATTGAGCACATTATGGGATTGTGTTAAAAGATTCTGACTGTAAATGGAATGCAGAGTATAGTAGACATATGAGTAGGGAGCACTCATTTGCAGTTGTGATTCTCCTGACTTGTTAAAATAGCTATTACATGCATATTTACAATCCTTCAGTTCTTTCTGATTACACATCTGTCTCTTGACTCCAGCTGGAATCTATGTATAACCAGTCACTATAAAGTGAGTAAGTTTAACCAGTATTTATACTTTAATCCATGATCTGTTTGGTAACAGGAATTTAAGGTATAATACTGTGAACCTAAGCTCTGTAACTCTATAAATTAGTGCAGTAACTTGGTGTGTTAACATACCTTATTTATCTTTTAAGATGAAAATTTCCATAATTTAATACTTTTGATTTTAGCAGTTCATAGAACAGTACAGCATGGTACAGACCATTTGGCCCATGTTGTTCTGCCAACATTCTAACCTTCTCCTAGATCAATCTAACATTTCCCTCCACCACAGCCCTCTATTTATCTTTCATCCATCTAACTGTCTCTAAATGTCCCTGATATATCTGTCTCTACCACCACCCCTGCCAGTGCATTCCATCCACACACCACTCTCAGTGTAAAAATTCTCCCTCTTTTGCTTTTCTCCAATCACCTTAAAATTATGCCCTCTTATATTAACTATTTCTATCCTGGGAGAAAGTGGCTGGCTGACCACTCTATGCCCCTTATCATCATATACACCTCCATCAAATCATCTTTCATTCTCCTTCGCTCCAAAGAGAGAAGTCTTAGCTCATTCAACCTATCCTCATAGGACATTCTCTCCAATCCAGGTAGCATCCTGGCCAATCTTCTCTGCACCCTCTCCAAGTACTCCCCATAATGAAGCAACCAAAACTGAGTGCAATACTCTAAGTGTTTTCTAATCAGAGTTTTATAGAGCTGCAGCAATACCTTGTGCTTCTTGAACTCAATCCCTGATTAATGAAGGACTTCACACTATATGCCTACCCAAGCATCCTATCAACTTGCAACACAACCTTGAGTTCAAACTTTCAAAGTGTGTCACTTCACACTTGTTCAGATTGAACTCCATCTCCACTTCTCAGACTAATTCTGCATCTGAACAATGTCCCATTGTAACCTACCACAACCTTCTACACTATCCACAACATCACCAAACTTCATGCCATCTGCAAGCTTACCAACACACCGGTCCACTTCCTCATCCAAGTCATTTACAAAAATCACAAAAGGCACAAAAGAACAGATCCTTGCGTAACACCACTGGCCACTGACCTCCAAGCAGAATATGCTCCATCTTCTATCACCCTCTGCCTTCTGTGGGCAAGCCAATTCTGACTCCACATAGCCAGCTTACCCCAGACCCCATGCCTTCTGATGTTCTGAATCGTCCTCCAAAGGGAAACTTGCCAAACACCTTACTAAAATCCATATGCACCACAACCACTGCTCTAGCTTCAGCAATTTATTTTTGTCACTTCCTCAAAGAATTCAACAAGGCCCGTGAGGCACAAACTGCCCTCACAAAGCCATGCTGGCAATCCCAAATCACACAATGTTTCTTCAAATCTCATAAATCCTGTCTCTAAGAATCCTCTTCAATGGTTTTCCCACCACTCACTTATGACTCAATGGTCTATAATTCCTGTTGTTTTCTGTATAACCTGTATTGAACAAAGGAATAACATTTTCTACCCTCCAAACATTTGGTACTGCTCCTGAGGCCATGAGGACTCAAAGGTGCAACAATCCCTTCTCTTGCTTCCTGTAGTAACATGGGGCATATCTCCTTTGGCCCAGAGGACTTACCTATCTTAATCATTTTCAAAAGTTCCAGCACATCCTCTTTCTTAATATTCCAGTACTTTGGCCTGTTTTACGCTGTCGTCACATTCGACAAGTTCTCTTTCTCAACGGTGAATACTGAAGCAAAGTATTCATTAAGGACTTCACCTACCTCCTCCAAATCCAGGCCCATGTTTCTTTCTTTATCTCTGATCGGTCCTACCTTCACTGTAATCATCCCCCTGCTCTTCACATATGTGAAGAATGCTTTGGGGTTTTCTTTAACTCTACTCACCAAGGCCTTCTCATTTCCCCTTCTAACTCTCTTAAGTCCCTTAAGCTCCTTCTAGGCTATGATATAACTTTCCAGAGCTCTGTCTGATCCTCACTTCCTAAACCTTAAGTATGCTTCTTTTTTCCTCTTGATTAGATGTTCCACATCTCTTGTCAACCACAAATTCCTTCACCATTCCATTCTAAGTGGGACAAACCTATCAGAATTCCACGCAAGTGCTAAACCATATGCAAGTTCCTGGTGGTAAAATAAATTGAGCTTGTAAGTATGAAAGGACTGAGGTTGTTATAAAATGTTCAAGATGTTTGATATGCTTTTTGTTGTTAAAATCAGAAATAAGTTTACTCAATTTGTTTTCAGGGCTGTGAAACTTGGTTTTGTTGTTCTGATCATGAAAGGAAGATGTTGACATACATGGCTTACAAGGCAGAAGACAAATAAGGTCAGGGAGAAGGGGAAATTATAAAATTAAGAACTTAAAAATGTGACCACAGAAGTTAAACTCTTGTTCATTAATTTCATTCATCATATCTAGTTCTACCAGTAGAGGTCACCCTTAACACTTGTTAAGGTTAACAGTGACCCTTGAAGCTGGTGTGAACTGAATCTTTCTAATTTGCCAGATGTTCCTTACTTTGGCAAAACGATTGCCCTTTTATTTTCATCCAAGATCTGGCTCTGTACACATTAGAAGCTGTCTGAAACCTTGCCCAGGAAATTATGTTTCACTCTGACATACTCATGCTTCATAATGTAGAGGCCAACGCAGCCAGGGAATGTAGTTGTGAGGTGTCTGGGCAAATAAGTATTCCAGCAGAAGAGTTGGACAATGGGATTTTTGCCATTTTTTATTCCTTTTCCAAAATCCTCCAGTTAGCTAACTCGAGCTTTTTAAATTTTGCAAATCTAATGTCAATCTGATTAGCAAATTATTTCTTTTATCTAAACTCTGCACACGAATCCATGTTCATTTTGAATAGCTGGTGAACAAGTTTACTGTGTCACCATAAATCACACATCATATTCACTAGAACCTCTCACTGATACCATTCACTCTGATCAGTGCTTCAATTTCCCAGAACTACTCAGTTAACTGTACTGAGAGAGCACTTTCACTAACAGGCCTTAGCAATTTAAGCAGGTGATTTTCCACTACATTTATAAAGGCAGTCAGACAATTAATAATAAGGTTCTACCTATGCCATAGGTAGAATATTTTACCCAGGGTAAAAATGTCAAATAGTGGAGGATATGCATTTAAGGTGGGGGGGGGGGAATATTTAAGGGAATAGTTGCAGGACCAGACAGCCAGGAGTAGTGGTAGAAGCAGATACAATAGCAATTAATCTTAAATAAAACAAAATTCCTTGGGAGTGAATCTCTGGGAATCCTGTAGGGCTGTAGTTTATGACTGGTGTCACTTGGGGTTCTTCACACAAGAATTTTAAGTTATTTTACAAATTTTAATTCTCAACTTTGACTTAACTAAGTCGAGATTGTAAAGAGCCAAATACGATGAAGAACATCCTGTCACAATACTGAACTTCCAGCATTAATTAGATCCGCACCTCCCATAACTATCTCAATTTAAAAAGTAATTGCAACTCTGAAGCAAAATTAATGTTGCAGGAAATGCATTGCTGTGTTTCTAGCTGTAAAAATATAGGTCTAGCATCTCGGATGCAATTCAACATCTGTGCTGCAAGGAAAATTGCTTACTTTTGATTCTAAGTTAATGGAAAATAAGAAAAAATATGGAAAAGGAAACAGATTCTCCATAACCACAGATTAAATTAATAGCTTCAACTATGATCTTCTTGGTTCAATTGGTATCAGAATCAGGATTAGAGTTATTATCACTGACTTATATGACATGAAATTTATTGTTTAGCAATAGCAGTATAGTGCAGAGACATACAATTACTATAAATTACAAAAATAAATAAATAATCATCATCATCATCATCAGGTGCCATAGTTTGAGCTTTGACTGCCATGGCCCACACACTCCTGTTTCGGGTCAAGTGGATCAATTCATTGCGTGACATCCTCGCAAGGTATTCATTTCATCCATGATATTCTTTGCGTCCTCCTCAAAAACCACATCTCTGCTGCTACAATTCGTTTCCTCATGTTACTAGATATTGTCCAACATTCTCATCCATATAACATAACTGGATAAACGTTACATTTCAGTACTCTGAGGCGGGTTGCCATGCCTAGTTTAGTGTTGGTTAGTATATGCTTCATTCTCGTACAGGTGTCTTTTGCCATCCCTATTCTTCTTCTGATGTCCTTGTCGCACCTGCCATCTGATGTCACCCAGCTTCCTAAGTAGCAAAAGTTCTGTACTTGTTTTATGTCTTCCCCGTTTATTCTCAGCCTACAGATAGGATTCTCCTTTTTGGATATCACCACACATTCTGTCTTTTTGCAATTGATAAATAGACCCATTTTTTCACTTTCTTCAACAACTATATCAATTAAGTTTTGTAGTTCTTCCTCCGTACTTGCAATTAACACAGTGTCATCCGCATATCTGAAATTATTGATGTTTTCACCACCAACTTTGATTCCCAAGATGGCTCTTATTTTTTGTAATATTGTTTCACTGTACACATTAAACAAATCAGGGAGAAAACACCCCCTTGTCTAACGCCTCTCTTGATTTTCGTAAACTGACTCACTTCTCCATCTATTCTTACAGCGGCAGTTTGTTCCCAGTACAGATTTCTGATTAGGTGGAGGTCTTTCAAATCTAGATCTAGAGTTTCCTGTAATATTTCAAATAACTTATTGTGTTTCACTTTATCAACTGCTTTTGTGTAGTCAATAAAACAAACAAATCTTTTTGCACTTGAATAGCTTGTTCTGATAGTATCCTTAACATCAATATCGCGTTTCTTGTACCTTTGTCTTTCACAAAACCGCATTGTTCTTTACGTATTTCAGATTGCATCTTACGTTTAGCTCTTGTCATCAAAATTCTTAGAAGTATCTTAGTGATATGACTCATTAAACTTATGGTCCCATGTAATTCACATTCTATTGCTCCAGGTTTCTTAGGAAGAGTGATAAATACTGATTTTTTCATCTCTTCTGGTATTATTCCAGTCTCATAAGTGTCATTGATTAAATCAGTAAGTTTTTCAATTCCATAATCTTCATGGGTGATAATTTATTCTATTACTAATTTATCAGGACCTGCTGCCTTTCCTCTCTTCATTTTATTTATTGCATTACGAACTTCAGGTTTTAAAATACTTGGAACTTCAATGTTCTTAATTTCTAGTTTTTTGCCTTGATCGTCTTCAAACAATTCATGAATATACTCATCTTTTTCCATAATAATGGTACTGTCCTTTGCTTTCAAACATCCACCTGAAGAACAGAGGGGCCTTTTACCAGTGATATTCTTGGTTTGCTATGTACCCTTTTTGGCTCAGTAATAGGGATTCTTTCCAGTTGTTCACATTCCTGGTTTAACCAAATAAATAATTGTGTGATCAATAACAAGGAGGTGCTCATGGGTTCCAGGATCTTTCAGAAATCTGATGAAGGGAAGAAGTTGTAGCTGAATCACTGAGTGTGGGTCATCAGTCTCCTGTATGTCCTTCCCGATCATAGCAATGAGAAGAAGATATGGCTGGGATGGTGAGCGTCCTTAGTGATGGTGTTGCCTTCCTGAGGCATTACTTTTAATGATGTCCTTGATGGTGGGGAGACTTGTACTCATGATGAAACTAGCCGAGTCTCCAACCTTCAGCAGCCTCTTGTGATCCTGACCATTGGTGCCTCTACAGCATGCTGTGGTGCAGCCGGTCAGATTGCTCTCCAACATGTGTCTATAGAAATTGGTGAGAGTCTTTGGTGATGTTCCGAATTTCCTCAAACACCTAACGAAGGAGAGCTGCTGGTGTGCCTTCTTCACTATGGCATCAACGTTTTGGGCCTAGAGAAGATCCTCTGAGATGCTGACACCTATGAACGTGAAGCTCCACACTCTTTCCACTGCTTACACCTCTAAAAGTACGAGTATGTGTTCCCCTTATTTCTCCTCCCTGAAGTTCCTTAAGTTGTTTAAGATGTGGTCAGTACATACCTGAAGACTAAGACTTGGGGGAGAAGCAATTGTAGGGACCTGTTTCATTGGATGAGATGTTCAACTGAAACATTACCTGCCTTTTGAAGTTCAAAGTTCAAAGTACATTTATTATCTATGTACATACTGTATATGTCACCATACACAACACTGAGATTCATTTTCTTGTGGGCATACTCAATAAATCCATAATAGAATAATAACCATAGTAGAATCAATGAAAGTCTGCAACATCTTGGGCATTCAACCAGTGTGCAAAGGACAACTGTGCAAATACAAAAATAAAGAAATAATATTAATCAATAAATAAGCAATAAATATTGATAACATGAAATGAAAAGTCCTTGAAAGTGAGCCCATAGGTTGTGAGAACATTACAGTGATGGGGCTAGTGAAGAAGAGTGAAGTTATTGCCTTTGGTTCAAGAGCATTATGGTTGTTCCTGAACTTGGTGCTGTGAGTCCTGAGACTCCTGTAACTTCTTTCTGTTGGCAGCAGTGAGAAGAGAGCATGTCCTGGGTGGTGGGGATCCCTGCTGATGGATGCTGCTTTCTTGTGGCAATGCTTTGTGTAGATGTGCTCAGTGATGGGGAAGGCTTTACCTGAGATGGACTGAGCTTTTTGCACGATTTTCTGTTCAAGGGCATTGGTGTTTCCATACCAGGCTATGGTGCAGCCAGTCAATATACTCTCCACTACATACCTATAGAATTTTGTCAAGCTTTTAGATCCTGTGCCGAATATTCACAAACTCCTAAGGACCTCCCCCTGCTTTCTTCATAATTGCATTTATGTGCTAGGCCCAGGACAGGTCCTCTGAAATAATAACACTGAAGAATTTAAAGTTGCTGACCCTCTCCACCTGTGATCCTCCAGTGAGGACTGGCTCATGGACCTCTGGTTTCCTTCTCCCGAGATCAATAATCAGCTCCTTGGTCCTGATGACATTGAGTGAGAGGTTGTTGTTATGACACCACTCAGCCAGATCTTCTCCTTCCTATACGCTGATTCATCACCACCTTTGATTCAGCCTATGACCTTGATGTCATCAGCCATGTTGAATATGGCATTGGAACTGTACTTAGTTGCTTAGTTATAAGTGTAAAGTGAGTAGAGCATGGGACAAAGCACACAGCCTTGTGGTGCACCTGTGTTGATAGAGATAGTAGAGGAGATGTCGTTGCCGATCTGCTAATCTGAACTGTCTGGGGTCTGCAAGTGAGGAATTCGAGGATCCAATTGCACAAGGCTGTATTGAATCCAAGATCTTGAAGCTTATTGATTAGTTTTCAGAGGATGAAACCCACCACTCTCAGAGTTAGGTTTTTCCACACAAAGAGTAATGGTTCATGGAACGCACTGCCAGCGAAGGTGGTAGAGGCAGATACAATAGGGTCTTTTAAGAGACTCTTACCAATGTACATGGAGCTTATAAAAATAGAAGTCTATGCAGTAGGGAAATTTTAAGCAGCTTCTAGAGTGGGTTACATGGTTGGCAGAACATCGTGGGCCAAAGGGCCTGTAATTGACTGTAGATTTTCTATGTTTCTATGCTTTTATGGTATTGAATGCTGAGATGTAGTCAATAAAGAACATCCTGATGTACGCATCTTTGCTGTACAGATGCTCTAGAAATGAGAGAAGAGCCGATGAGATAGCATCTGCTGTGGATCTGTTGCTTCAGTGGGCAAATTGGAGCAATCCAAGTCACTTCTCAGGCAAGAATTGATCTGTTTCATCACCAATCTCTCAAAACCACTATTGTGGAGGTAAGTGCTACTGGACGATAGTGTCATGATCTGGTCCGTGAAGTCCGCATTCCGGTTCATGGACCGGTCCATCAATCCTTATTCCAGGTTTCCCAGTTTTCCCTTGTTCTGTTGGGTGCCTAAATTGAAGCACATGATTCTCATTTTGGGCTGAACTGTTCCCCTTCCCTTTCCCCTTCCCTCTCCCCTTCCCCCTCCTTCAGAAGCCTTTGCCTGCAACCTCACCTGTATCGCTGTCAAGTTCTACTGCCAGAGCAAGACCGGAGCCTTGCTGAGTCTAGACAGGGAACTGTCTATCGTTGTTTGGAACTGTCTGTGTCCACACCTTTGCTAGGTAGGTCCAGCCACTTGCTGCTACCTTGTGTTGGGAACCATCTCTGTGTCCACGCCTTCACTCGGTAGGTCTGGCTGTTTGCTGCTACCTTATGTTGGGAACCATCTCTTTGTGCCCTCGCCTCCGCTGGGTAGGTCCGGCCATTTGCCGCTACCTTGAGTGGAGATCTGTCTCTCAGTGTTCTGTGTAGAGCACTGGCCCCAAGTCCTGTTCCCAAGGAGGGGTCCCAGCTCTGTGTTCCATGTTCCTGTTCTCTCAAAACCAAGGGTCTGCATTCCTGTTCTCCCTGGACCAAGGCTCTGCATTCTTGTCTCCCCCGACCAAGGCCCTGTGTCCCTGTCTCCCTCAACCAATGCTCTGCGTTCCTGTCTCTCAAGACCAAGGCTCTGTGTTCTGCATTCCTCTCTCCCAAGACCAAGGCTCTGTGTTCTGCGTTCCTGTCTCTCAAGGCCAAGTCTGAGCTTCGTGCCTCATCCTGTCCTTGTGCCTTGCCCAGCCCAGTGCTGGAGATTCCTCATCCTGGGCTGGAGTTCCCTCATCCTGTCCAGGAGTCTCACGTCCTGTCCTGTAGCCACGCCACATCCTGTAGCCATGCCACATCCTGTAGCCACGTCTTGTCCTCACCTAGATCTGGAGTCCAAGCCTGAGTCAAGATCCAGGTTCCGGGTCCCTGTCCGGTCTCTGGCTCGGAGTCCTTGTCCAGGTTCCAAGTTCCTAGTTCCTCATCCAGGTCCGCTTTCCTAGTCTAGTCCTAGTCCAGGCCCTGTATCCTAGCCTCATCTAGGGCCTGTGTCTTGTCCAGCGTCGTTTCTTCCTCACTTCCCTTGCTTGCTTGACACACCTAGTCCTGTTCCTAGTACTTCAGTGTCTGTGTCTTGCATATGGGTCCGCTCCCAGTGCCCCCCTTATGACAGATAGTGATTGAGGCAGTTTTCCATGTTCCTCTTAGGCACTGGTATAATTGAAGCCTGCATGAAGCAGGTGGGTACCTCAGACTGCTGAAACGAGGGGTTAAACATATCGGTGAACACTCCAGCCAGTGATCAGCACAGGTTTTTAGTACTTAGCCAGATACCCTGTCTGGGCCAAATGCTTTTCATGGGTTCGCCATCTTGAAAGCTGTTCACCATTGGCCTCAGATACTGAAATTACAGGATCACTGGGGGCTGTGGGAGTTTTTGATGGTCCCTCCAAGTTTTGACGGTCAAAGCAAGCATAGAGAGAATTGAGTTCGCTTGAAGTGAAAGCCTGTTGTCCTCTATATCACTTGGTTTAATTTGGTGATCATAGTCAAGCCCTGCAACAAATACCGAGCATCCTTCATTGATTTAAGTTGAGTCTGGAATTTCCACTTTGTCCGTGAGATGGCTTTCTGGAGAACATGCCTGGGCCTCTTGTAATTTTCTTGGTCAACAGACTTGAATGCCTCTGACCTGGCCCTCAGCAGAATGTGGATCTCATGCTTCATCCAAGGCTTCTGGTTTGGGAAGATTCTAAAAAATGTTGTATGTTTTAATAAAGTCTGTGACAACCATGGAATCCAGTGGTATTTATACCCCCATAGTCCATCCCTCCTGATTGTTTAGTCCTCATCCAATCAGGAAGGACAGACTATTGGGTATAAATGCCACTGGACTAGACATACTTGGGCATTGTCCCTGATGAAGATGGCAGAGTTTGTTATCGAAACATTGATAATAATCGATGCCTATACCTGGCTGTAAGCCCAAGGAGACTACTACTACCAAGGAGAGTTTATTCCTTATCTTAGTATAATAGTGGTCTTATGTGTTAGGACTTTTGGTGCTACAGGTTATATGCTGATGGTAATTGGGCAGAGAATTCTTCAAACAAGCCTGATTGAATACTGGTTGAAAGCAGATGGTTCAGGTGGATGTCAAATCTCTGTTACATTCTTCAGGACAGGTGGCATGCATAATATTTGACCCTAATCAATTTATCAGCATATGATAATGAGCACGTATGGCAAAATGTTATAGATGCTGGAATTATCAGTTCTAAAGAGAAAATACTAGAAACGCTCAAAATATCAGAAGTAGTCCACAGAAGTAGAAACAGATTTAACATTTCAAAACATTTCATCTCAGGTCATTTCCAGATATTGCCTGACATGTTGAGTTTTCACAGCAAGTTTTAAAAAATTTATAGTGCTGTACCTTTTATATAACGTTGGGTGTCACGTTTGTTCAGATTTGGCACGTAGAGGCACCCACACCCCTCGTCCTTCAAACCTTGCTTCCTGCCATGTCAGCCCTTGAAAAAAATGCTGTGCCAATTCACTTCCAGCGGCATTTTGAAAATTGCAAGCATCCAGCTTTCAGCCCTCCATTTGCTGCATTTTCTGCACTGTTGCCTCAGTTCTTTATGCCCCATTCCCCAGGGAGGCATTGTTCTATCTCACTTTTGCCTCACCTCTATTGTAATCCTCAGCTCCCTTCCCTTTGCCCAAGGAAGCAGATATGAACAAATGTGGTGGTTTGTGGTTTGTCATTCACATTAGATCTGGCTGGACCACAAGGTACCATTAGGTGCTATGCTCACTTGCTAAAACTGCTCACTCATCCAGGATCATTCTGTTCTGCAAAGATACCTTTAGCTTTTTCTCTATTCAAAGCCACCTTTTTTAAATCATCTCCCTTGCCTTTCCTGCCTTGTGAATAATATGTCCAAGAAACTCATGAAGTTTTATTTGATCTGTTGCCTCTGCCAGTTCCATTCCTTCCTCCAAATCACAAGTTTCTAATTCTTTTTGTGCTCTTAATTTGTTACCTATAGAGCTGTTCTGAATTTATCCTATCAACTCAACTCCTTCTCCCTCAACATGACTCCAACTAAACCAATGACCCAACATCCCTTCCTAGAATCTAACTCACCTGATTCTGTTATTAAATGTGCAACTTCCCTAATGTTAATTGGCAAAAGGTTTAGGTTGGCAGAATTTGTTCGGTGTGCCCAGGAAGTATTGCTGACACACTGTGGACAGACCAACTTGAGGAGAGGCCATACTGAACCTTGTACTAGGCAGGGTACCTGGGTAGGTGACAGACCCCTTGGTTAGTGAGTTTTCAGAAACAGTGACCACAACCTTTACCACAGCCTTGGACAGAGATAGGAGCAAATGGTATACTGTATAAAAATATTTAATTGGGGTAGGATAAATTGTGATGTTATTGGAAAGAACTTGGGATTGTAAATTGGGAATAGTTGTACTCAGGGAAATGCACAATGGAAATATGAAGGCTGCTAAGGGACCACTTGCATGGGGTTCTGGATAGTTCTGTCCCATTGAGGCAGGGAAAGGATGGCTGGGTGGAGGAACCATGGTTGACAAGAGACGTGGAGCATCTAGTAAAGAGAAAGAAAGAAGCATACTTAAGATTTAGGAAACTAGGATGAGAGAGAGCTCTTGAAAGTTGTAAGATAGCCAGAAAGGAGCTTCAGAATATACAAAGGCAAGCTAGAAGAGGACATGAGAAGGTCATGGCAAAATGGATTAAGGAAAATCCCAAGGCATCCGACACAAATATGAAGAGGAGCATGACTGCAGCAAGGGTAGGGCCAATAATGGGATAAAAGAAGAAACATGCCTAGAGTCAACAGAGTCAGGGGGGTCCTTAATAAATATTTTGCTTCAGTGTTCACTATTGAGAAGGATCTTGACAATATGAGGACAGACTGATATGCTGGAACATGTCGACTTCAATAAAGAGGATGTGGTGGATTTTTTGAAAAACACTAATACAGATAGATCACTGGGGGTGAACAGAATATAGCCCAGGTTAATAAGGGAAGAGAGAGAAAAATTGCTGCACCTTTAGTGATGATCCTTGCAATCTTGAAGGAGTAGTACCAGAAGATTAGCAGATGCCAAATGTTACTCTTTTGCTTAAGAAAATCAATAGGGTTAATCTTGGGAAATATAGACCAGTGAGTCTTATGCCCATGGTGGAAAACTAATGGAAAGGATTCTTAGAGACAGGATTTATGAGCATTTGGAAAAGTGTAGTCTAATTAGGGATAGTCTGTGTGGCTTTGTGAGAGGAAGCTCATGCCTCATGAGCCTGATTGAATTAAATGACAACACAGTTGATAAAAGTGAACAGCAGATGTGGTGTAGATGGGCCTTTGTAATCCATTTGTCAAGATTCCCCATGGTAGGCTCATTCAGAAATTCGGGTGGCATGGGATCCAGGGAAACCTGGCTAAATGAAATCAGAATTGCCTTGCCCGGAGAAGGCAGAGGTGATAGTAGATGGAGCATATTCTGCCTGGAGTTCAGTAAACAGTATTGTTCCACAGGGATCTGTTCTGGGACCCCAGCTATTTGTCATATTTATAAATGACTTGGATGAGGAGGTGGAATGATGGGTTAGTAAATTTGGAGATGACACAAAGACTGTTGGTGTTCTTGGATAGTGTAGAGGGCTGTGGTTGGATGCAGTGGGACATTAATAGCATGCAGAGCTGGGTTGAGATGAGGCAGATGGAGTTCAATATGGAGAAGTGTGAAGTGATCCATTTCAGAAGGTTGAATTTGAAGGCAGAGTACAGGGTTGATGGCAGGGTTCTTAGCAGTGTGGAGGAACAGAGGGATCTTCGGATCCATGTCTCTATATCCCTCAGATTTGCAGCGCAAGTTGATAGATGGTTAAGAAGGTGAATTAGCAATCATTATTTGGGGGATTGCATTTAAGAGCTGTGAGGTAATGTTGCAGCGCTATAAAACTCTGGTTAGACCACTCTTGGTGTATTGTGCTCATTTCTGGTTGCCTCATTATAGAAAGGAGGTGGAAAGTTTAGAGAGTATGCAGAGGAGATTGCCCAGCTTTCTGCCTGGATTCTGAGGGAGCACAGGCATTTCTCTTTGGATCGAAGGAGGATGGGAGGTGACTTGATAAGGGGCATTGATAGAAAGGACAATAGCACTTGCGTCCATTGTGATTAAGTGCTTTGAGAGTTTGGTGATGTAAAGCACCAACTCCTGCCTGAGAAGTGACTTGGATCCATTTCAATTTGCATACTGTCACAACAGGCCAACATCAGATTCCATTTCATTGGTTCTTCACTCAATCCTGGAAAACCTAGACAGCGAAGTTGCATACATCAGATGCTCTTCATTAACTACAGCTTGGCATTCATTACCGTCATTCCCTTAAAACTAATTAACAAGCTTCAAGTCCTAGGCCTCAATACCTCCTTATGTAAATGAATCCTCGATTTCCTCCCTTGCAGACCCCAGTCAGTTTAATTGGTAATAACATCAATTGGTAATAACCAAAGAAAAATGGCTAGAATCACTTAGCACTTGGCACTTTAATGTAAGGGTGCTTATTAGGCATGTCAACACTTAAACTAAAAAAAATTAGTGGAAATATTGAAAAATGTCAATATTTACAAAGCGATATCTGCAAGAAATTTACAATAACATTTCTGTACTTATCCTTGTCCAGTGTGAACTCCTGGCAGCCCCTATCTCTCTTCCTCATACTAAGGGTGATGAGCTCCTTTTTATTCGGAACTAGGATTTACCATCTTTAATTACCAATGAAGTTAACTTAAGACTACACATGAATTAGACTATGATGTACCCCACAATATAGTTACAATCATATCACAAAATAAATAAAGTATCTACATTAAATACAATATACAAACAACATATACACATTCACATATGCCCATTACCAAATAAATGGAATATTCCTCCACGTATGGTGGGAAATGCACCATAAAGTCAACCTGAGCATTAAGCCCCCTGCTCTGCCTGCTTTGTACCTATGACCTTGAGGCAAAGCACGGCCCCAAAGCTATTATTTAAACTTGCTGATCACACCACTGTCATTGGCTGAATCAAGGATGGAGGCAGACCAGGATACATATAAGAGAGAGATTGAAAATCTGGCTGATTGGTGCCACAGTCTCTCACTGAATGTCAGCAAGACCAAGAAGATGATTATTGATTTCAGCAGGAAGAAACCAAAGGATCTGTCCTGGCTCCAGCACTTAAGTGCCTTTACAAAGAAAACACGACAATGCCTCTCTTTCTTAGAAGTTTGCAAAGATTCGGCATTTCATCTAAAATTATGACAAACTTCTATAGGTACATAGTGGAGGGTTTACTGACTAGTTGCATCATGGCCTGGTATGGAAACTCCAATGCCCTGTATGGAAAAGCCTACAATAAAGTACCGATATGGCCCAGGAAAGCAGCAGCCACCATCAAGGGCTTCCTCCATCCTGGCGGTGCTCTCTTCTCTCTGCTGCCATCAGGAAGAAGGAACAGGAGCCTCAGGACTCACACCTCTAGGTTCAGGAACAGTTATTACCTCTTAGCCATCAGGCTGTTGAACCAGAGGGGATAACTTCACTCAACTTCAGTCGCCCCATTACGGAACTGTTCCCACTGAACTGGATTCAGTTTCAAGTGCATCTCATATTCTCAATATTTATTGCTTTTTTTATTATTATTGTTATTATTTCATTTTTTATCTTTCTTTTTGCATTTGCACAGTTTAATTGCGCACATTGGTTGTTGTCCGCCCTTCTGGGTATAGTTTTTCATTGTTAGTCCTGACGAAGGGTCTCGGCCTGAAACGTCGACTGCACCTCTTCCTAGAGATGCTGCCTGGCCTGCTGCGTTCACCAGCAACTTTGATGTGTGATGCTTGAATTTCCAGCATCTGCAGAATTCCTGTTGTTTGCATAGTTTTTCATTGATTGTTTTGTGTTTCCTATATTTACTGTGATTGCCGCAAGAAAATGAATTTCAGGGATGTATACGGTGACATATATGTACTTTGATAATAAATTTACTTCGAACTTTGAACTTGTTCCTAGGTGGAAATGGCTAACAGAGAGGGCATAATTTTAAGGTGATTGGAGAAGTTGTTTTTTTTAAACGGAGTGGCGGGTGCATGGAGCATGCTACCAAAGGTGATAGTAAAGGCAGATTCATTGGGGATATTTTAGAGATTCTTAGATGGACACATGGATGACAGAAAAATGGAAGGCTATGCAGGAGGGAAGGAATAGATTGATCTTAGAGTAGGTTAGAAGGTCGACACAACATCATGGGCTAAAGGGCCTGTACTGTTCTATCTTCTATGCTCTATGTTACCAACTTGATGGATAAATGGAAATCAATGTATATGGTACCATTTGCGTAACACCTAACATATTTAAAAGTTGCAAAGTACCCCTACACAAAGCATTAGAATTCTTTGTTATTTAGAGATACAGTTCAGTAACCAGCCCTTCCAGCCCAATGATCCCACACCTCCCAGTCACACCCAGGTAACCAATTATCCTACTAACTCATACATCCTTGGAACGTGGGAGGAAACCAGAGCAGCCGGAGGAAACCCGCCTGGTCACAGGGAGAACAAACAAGCTTCTTGCTGACAGTGGCAGAATTGAACCTGAATTGCTGGCACTGTAACAGCATTATTCTAACTGCTATGCCCTGGTGCCACGATAATTAATGTAGCTTAGCCTAATGCATCAGTCACCCTATACCAACAACATCCCACAAGGAGTAATATGATGAATTATCAGTTAATCCTTCCATTGTTTGTGAGGAAACATTCATCTAGGGGCTAATGGGAAATTCTGACCAATCCAATTCCCAACTATAATAAAGTTACAACTTCCTTTTGCAAACAAAGAAACACTTTTCAAATAGTGGGGGACAATATAGATAGATCACGAGTTCTTATTGTATATACAGCATCAGTAGAGGTATATTATTACAATATACTCAAACCAACATTACAATACAATGCTTTAAATCTTGCTGGATATATACAACACACTAATGATTGTAAAGCCAACTCTGCTAAAAGTGCCTTGAGTACTTTGCAAGTATCTGGCATTAGACCAAACACTTAGAATACATCAAGGACATGGAATGTAAAGTAGAAACTCTATTTGATGTTGCCTGACCTTACAATTCACAGCCTTTCTCCCAGATCCTGCTCCCAGTGTTGTGTGACATGAGAATCATCCAGTCACTAACCTGAGTTGCTTAGTGTGTTTTTAGTCAAGCTGTAGGGTGGTGTGGCTCACAGAAACAGATCGATAGCTCTGCAGCTTGTTTCCCAGGTATGAGGCTGGTGTTGTGTGTTGACCTCTTTACACTCCAGGAGTTCAGGCTTGCTCGGGTTATCTTACCTCACAGAGAGAAAAAAAAGAATGCAGTTATTATTTTTCTCCTACACTCCACAGACTGAGGCCAAATCTCCAGGTCAGGAGAGAACCTGTTCATGACATTCCTTGGTAAATTCCCATGGGAATTCACTTGGCTCATGAAGGAAGGGATTTCCCCTCTCATGTCTCTCTACCACCACCTCGGTTTTTTCCAAATTAGCATTCCCTCATTTCCCCGGACCACCCAAGTGAAGTGGATAAATATGCCTTCTACAGTAAACAATAAATGCCTTTCCAGACTGCAGAACTCGGGTTTCCTAATTAGGAAGTGTTTGCGCATTGTATCTATCAGGTCACCCAAGATGATTAATGTATATTCCGAATGAAGAAGGATAAAGATGCCAAGACTGAGAAATATGGAAAAAAATATAGCTTTAAAAACATTTCAAAACAAAGTATTTAATCATTAACTGAGTAAATGCAATTTGATAATATCAATTCAAGAGCAAGCATCATTTGTTCTAAAAAACAAACATTATGTCAGATTTGAATATGTCTTTCAACCATGTAGCCGTAAGGATAATTTCCTGACTTCATTAGTTTGCTCAGCAGTTGTTGTGTAGCTGTTTCCCTGCTGACACGAAAGCAAAGTTTAGTATTGTTTCTGTTATACTGTTGTTATAATTGGGCAAAGTATGTAAAGATTAATTTTGTATTAATTTTGCTGCAAGTTATGGGCAGAGACCTCATTGTGCAGAAACTTTCCAAATCGTCCAAAACAAATAAACTGTATTTGACATTCAAGGAGTCAAGTATACAGACATTAACTAAATATTGCCAATGGAAAGCACAGCCCCTTAGAAAAATAATAATTTCTTCATCTAATTCAATGCAATGAGCTGCTTAAAAGCAGCAGTACAACATTTAGTTAAAAGAAAATGAATAAATCGAGAATCTAGACAACATTATCATCCCTCTTCAGTGCTTTAGTTCCTCTCTTTATTGAAGGACCTG
The DNA here is from genome assembly GCF_030028105.1 of Mobula birostris. Lineage (NCBI taxonomy): Eukaryota > Metazoa > Chordata > Chondrichthyes > Myliobatiformes > Myliobatidae > Mobula > Mobula birostris. Next base: position 45,023,457 of record NC_092373.1, on the reverse strand, counting down.
TCTTTGCTGGGGTATACTTGGGGTCAACAGTGTCTGAGACTTCTGTCCACACATATCTGTGTATGACCCAGGCCTGCAACCCCTGACCCACAAGTTCTGTGGAGGGCAGATAGGTTGGAGTTACAGGCTGAGTGGTCCCAAGACCAAACGTCATTAACAGTACAACACATACAAAATGGTGGAGAAACTCAGCAAGCTAAGTAGCTTCTATGGAAGAGAATAAATAGTTGATGTTTTAGACTGAGGCTCTTCATCGGGACTGCAAGAAGCAAGAACAAGGTGGTGATGGGAGGAGGAGTAAAACCTGGCAGGTGGTAATGAAAACCAAGTGAGGAGGCAGATGGGTGGGTGAGGGAAAGGGGATGAAGTAAGAAGCTGAGAGGCGTTGGGTGGAAGAGGCAAAGGTGCTCAATAAATCCTTAATCTGCATCGCTTGACAGAGCAGTCCCTCCACTCTGTATGCTGCAAAAGGCAGGAATCTTTGGGTGTCTTCCTATTTCAATTCAACCTTCCATTCCCAATTACCACCACCAACTGCAGCATTTCAGAATTATACTGTAAAGCTTGTCCTACAGATCCAATCATTACAAGGTGTATTGAGGTAGATCAAGGGATACTATTCTAGCTACAGAAAGGGTGGGTAATGTAGCAGGATCCTCTTTTGAGTCAGTATGGGTGGAAGTCAGGAACAGCAAGGGAGCAGTTACTCTATTGGGGGTATTCTATAGGCCCCCTGGTAGCAGCAGAGATACCAGGAGCAGATTGGGAGGCAGATTTTGGAAAGTTGCATAAATAACAGGGTTGTTATCATGGGTGACTTTAACTTCCCTAATATTGTTTGGCACCTGATTAGTTCCAAGGGTTTAGACGGGGCAGAGTTTGTTAAGTGTGTTCAGGACGGATTCCTGTCACAGTATGTGGACAGGCCGACTAGGGGGAATGACATACTAGATCTAGTACTAGGTAATGAACCGGGTCAGGTCACAGATCTCTCAGTTGGTGAGCATCTGGGGGACAGTGACCACCGCTCCCTGGCCTTTAGCATTATCATGGAAAAGGATAGAATCAGAGAGGACAGGAAAATTTTTAATTGGGGAAGGGCAAATTATGAGGCTATAAGGCTAGAACTTGTGAGTGTGAATTGGGATGATGTTTTGCAGGGAAATATACGATGGACATGTGGTCGATGTTTAGAGATCTCTTGCAGGATGTTAGGGATAAATTTGTCCCAGTGAGGAAGATAGAAAATGGTCGGGTGAAGGAACCATGGGTGACAAGTGAGGTAGAAAATCTAGTCAGGTGGAAGAAGGCAGCATACATGAGGTTTAGGAAGCAAGGATCAGATGGGTCTATTGAGGAATATAGGGTAGCAAGAAAGGAGCTTAAGAGGGGGCTGAGAAGAGCAAGAAGGGGGCATGAGAAGAGTAAAGGAAAACCTCAAGGCATTCTTCAATTATGTGAAGAACAAAAGGATGACAGGAGTGAAGGTAGGACCAATTAGAGATAAAGGTGGGAAGATATGCCTGGAGGCTGTGGAAGTGAGTGAGGCCCTCAATGAATACTTCTCTTCGGTATTCACCAATGAGAGGGAACTTGATGATGGTGAGGACAATATGAGTGAGGTTGATGTTCTGGAGCATGTTGATATTAAGGGAGGAGGTGTTGGAGTTATTAAAATGTATTAGGACGGATAAGTCCCTGGGGTCTGACAGAATATTCCCCAGGCTGCTCCACGAGGCAAGGGAAGAGATTGCTGAGCCTCTGGCTAGGACCTTTATGTCCTTGTTTTCTATGGGAATGGTACTGAAGGATTGGAGGGAGGCGAATGTTGTCCCCTTATTCAAAAAAGTTAGTAGGGATGGTCCGGGTAATTATAGACCAGTGAGCCTTACATCTGTGGTAGGAAAGCTGTTGGAAAAGATTCTTAGAGATAGGATCTATGGGCATTTAGAGAATCATGGTCTGATCAGGGACAGTCAGCATGGCTTTGTGAGGGGCAGATCGTGTCTAACAAGCCTGATAGAGTTCTTTGAGGAGGTAACCAGGCATATAGATGAGGGTAGTGCAGTGGATGTGATCTTTATGGATTTTAGTAAGGCATTTGACAAGGTTCCACACGGTAGGCTTATTCAGAAAGTTAGAAGGCATGGGATCCAGGGAAGTTTGGCCAGGTGGATTCAGAATTGGCTTGCCTGTAGAAGACAGAGTCATGGTGGAGGGAGTACATTCAGATTGGGGGGTTGTGACAAATGGTGTCCCACAAGAATCTGTTCTGGGACCTCGACTTTTCGTGATTTTTATTAACGATCTGGCTGTGGGGGTAGAAGGGTGGGTTGGCAAGTTTGTAGATGACACAAAGGTTGGTGGTGTTGTAGATAGCGTAGAGGATTGTCGCAGAGAGACATTGATAGGTTGCAGAAGTGGGCTGAGAAGTGGCAGATGGAGTTCAGCCTGGAGAAGTGTGAGGTGGTACATTTTGGAAGGACAAACTCCAAGGCAGGATACTTGGTAGTGTGGAGGAGCAGAGGGATCTCGGGGCACATGTACACGGATCCCTGAAAGTTACCTCACAGGTAGAAAGGGTAGTTAAGAAAGCTTATGGGGTGTTAGCTTTCATAAGTTGAGGGATAGAGTTTAAGAGTCGCGAGGGAATGATGCAGCTCTATAAAACTCTGGTTAGGTTACACTTGGAGTACTGTGTCCATTTCTGGTCGCCTCACTATAGGAAGGATGTGGAAGCATTGGAAAGGGTACAGAGGAGATTTACCAGGATGCAGCCTGGTTTAGGGAGTATGGATTATGATCAGAGATTAAGGGAGCTAGGGCTTTACTCTTTGGAGAGAAGGAGGATGAGAGGAGACATGATAGAGGTGTACAAGATAATAAGAGGAATAGATAGAGTGGATAGCCAACACCTCTTCCCCAGGGCACCACTGCTCAATACAAGGGGACATGGCTTTAAGGTAAGGGGTGGGAAGTTCAAGGGGGATATTAGAGGAAGGTTTTTTACTCAGAGAGTGGTTGGTGCGTGGAATACACTGCGTGAATCAGTGGTGGAGGCAGATACACTAGTGAAATTTAAGAGACTACTAGACAGGTATATGGAGGAATTTAAGGTGGGGGCTTATATGGGAGGCAGGGTTTGAGGGTCAGCACAATAATGTGGGCCAAAGGGCCTGTACTGTGCTGTACTATTCTATGTTCTAAGGTAAAATAATATCAAGGCAGAATAAAGTGTAACAGCTACAGAGAAAATGCAGTGCAGTAAATGATAAAGTGCGAGATTATTACAAGGTAGATTGTAAGGCCAATAATCCATTTTATCATACAAAAGGTCTGTTCAAGAGTCTAATAACAGCAGAATAGAAGCTGTCTTTGAACCTGGAGGTTATTATTTCCAGGATTTTGTATTTTCTGCCTGATGGGAAGGGGAGAAGAGAGAATATCTGTGGTGTGTGGGGTCTTTGATTATGCTGGCTGCTTTACTCAGGCGGCCCTGAGTATAGACAGAGTTCATAGCTAAGCAGTTTTATGAAGTATTAAGCTATGTGTTGCAACACGGTGAGTTCATACACAGTTCTGAGGAATATAGGACCTATTAGTTCAATATGTCACAACTCATGGATTCCAGATGCAGTCTTCTAAACCTTTCAATTTCGTGTTTAATCAGATACCAGTTTAGTGGGCAAGCCTAGCTGTAGCATGTTCTTATGGAATCCTCCCTACTGCATTAAAAATGTTCAACTTGAGTGGCATGATAAATGTGCACATTGTCCGGACAGAACATGATGAATTACTCTTGCGTGAAAGGCGTAGACTTACAAGCTGGAACTTTGGCATGATAATTTACTTCTCATTTGAGACTAAGTGGTATGTCGACAGGGATACTCCTGTTTGGGCTAATTACGGTTGTAAAGACAAGTTGATTCACTTGTATTTCGTTGTTGTGAAGATACTTTATTTTGTTTGTTGGGAGTTCTCCTGTTCCCATGCGTGGGCAATGTCACTGTTTTCCACTCAGATCCAGGTTAGAATACACAGGCAGTGTGAACTGGCCTTAGAGACCAGAGTCAACTGCAGGAAGAGTGAGGTCATGCTCTTCAGCAAATGACAACTGATCTACTGCCCCATCACTGACAAGTCTGACTACCGGAAGCTGCCAGGGATCTGGTTTGGAAGGGCCAAGGATTATAGTAAAAAGTGAATGAAGCAGATAGGCAAGGTTAAGGAAAAGTCATGACCGTGGAAGTGGCACCCCTTCTTGATGAAGGGTTTGAACCTGATCATCAGCAGCAAGGAGCTCTATTACTGCTGTACTTGCCACAAGTATGGCCCATACCCTACTCACCTGCCTTGGCAGTCAACTGGAGCTATCTTCCATTTCATCTGGAGTTCCGAGATGAAACGTGTCTGACAGGTTATGTGCTCAGAAAAAGAGGGAAAAGTGCATCCAACATTGTCCTCATCCTAGAGGCTATCTGTGCATAAACCAAACAAACGCAGGTACCAAGAGTCACTATGTGCTGAGATTTTACCTGTCCCTGGCTTTGTGCATTCTTTTGGACATTGGCCGAACACCAGTACTCTGAGAAAAAGTACTTTCAGGACCACACCTTTCAGCCTGTCCAGCAGGAAGTGGTCAGCACTGAATGCCCTACAGCATTGCAGGAGATGGCTGAATGGATGCTGTAGGATGGTTCCCAGAGCTAAGAATAAAAACTATCTGACAGAATGCCTCACTGTTAGAGCTTACCAACTAATACCATTAAATCCTTCCTGTATGTTTTGCAATGCATGTTGCACTCACCAAAGGCTGCGATGGGATTCGGACAATTACTCACCTCCTTGTACTGTGCATTCGCAAAGGTCTGGAAAGGGCTCAGCCTGAGTCGTTCTGTAACAGAGGACTCAGATCTACAGGCTGTTCTCAGATTTGCTTACCAAGGCGGACATCAAGAAGTGCTAGAATATCATCATCTCTGTGAAATACACACTTAATCAAAATCTTGTTGTCTTTTGGTGGGACAAGATGCCCACAAGGGAATGCTGCTAACTGGCATATGCCAGGGTACAGGAACACCTGCTGAGGGACATGTTAATGCTTGGTACAGCCAGAGCAAAGGCTTTGTGGGATAGGACTGCCATCTAAGATCCTGCTGCAATTAGACATTGGAGGGCTAAGCCTTGCATAAAATTCTCTAATATAGTGAAGGGCAAGATTTTTCACATGATAGTTGATGAGTGTCTGGAACAACACGTCAGAAGTGTTAGACGCAGGGATAAGTGTAGTATTTTAAAGACATTTGGACAATGTTCCCTTTAATTTGTAAACCCATGTTCTATGGGAAAATGGCAGCCAGTCTGACAGCCTATATCTGCCTTCATTGAAACACCGAGGACAGGATCCTTCTCATCATGCGGAATATACACAGTCATGAATTTTAGCTGACAATGTTACACTGTACATACACTTTCCTTTCCAGGACATCAGAGATGTCCTCTTTCTTCAAAGAAACAGGGCTTCCCTTCCTCCACCATTGATTCTGCCTTCACCCACAGCACCCCCATTTCCCAGACATCTGTGTTCACACCATCTTCCTGCAGCCTTCACAGGACAGAGTTCCTCTTGTCCTGTCCTCTCACTCCATGAGCCGCTGCATCCAAAGTATCATTCTCTACAACTTCCACCATCTCCAAAGTGATCTAGTCACCAAAGACATCTTTACCCCTCCCCACCCCCCAGCTTTCTGCAGAGATTGCTCCCTACGTGATTCCCTTGTCCATTCATCCTTCCCAGCCAAAGTGCTACACCTTCCTATTCACCTCCTCCCTCACCTCCATCAGGGCTCCAAACAGTCCTTCCAGCTGAGGCAACACTTCATCTGTGAATCTGTTGGGGTCATCTGTTGTATCTGGTGCACCTCAATGTGACCTCCTCTACATTGGTAAGGCCCAACGTAAATTGGGGGACCACTTGGTTGAGCACCTCACCATCTGCTGTAAGCAGAATTTCCCGATGGCCAAGCATTTTAATTCCTATCCCCATTCCCATTCTGACATGTTGGTCCATGGCCTTCTCTTCTGCCATGATGAGGCCACCTCAGGGTGGAGGAACAACACCTTTTGTGTGCGTTGCTCTGTACATACTCTGTTCTTTGGTTCATGGCATAGAGCAGCCTAATGACCAGACCTTAAAAGAGCTCCCCAACTCCAGAAGCACTGCTGGTAGAATTTCTGAAAGATTTCTTTTGGCGTAGCATAAGCTTCCATGGTCTGTAGAGTACTTGCACCCAAGAAACCAGTGAAAGTAAAAGACAATGTTGGTTTTTAGAATTAGGAAGAGATTGGCCTGAGAAATTGTTCCAGAGCTAGCCCAGGGGAACATGCCTATGCTAATTTTACTATTAGTGGTAAACATGTCTGGGGTGCTCTGTAGACACCCAAATGGCCTGCTTTAGTAAATAACAATATATACAAAAATTGTGCTTTTACTGGGGCTTCATGGGTATTAATGTTTAAAAGGGTTGGAAGCTTCTGACTCATTTTGCAGTTCAGCAATTCATGCACAAATGTCTAAGCTGATACAACAGTCCATTGTTGATTAAAAAAAGCATTGCTGAAATAATGACTTTCAGATAAATCATTAAGCTGAGGCTCTGGCTATTTTGTTATTCTGAAGGATCCCATCACATTTAGAAATAAACAGCAGAGTTATCCCCAGAGCCCAGGTAATTGTTTATTCCTGATCATCATCACCAAAGTAGCTAATATTTATGAAATCTCGCTCTGTGCATTTTGACTTTACAGTAGTGACCAAACCTTCAAAGTAGTTCATTAATGGCAAAGCAATTTAGTGTAGGTTGGAACTATTTTCCTTTCTACACAAGCTGCCCAATTTGCTGAATATTTGTAGCAATTTCTCTTTTATATTACTAAGGAATTCTAGAGGTGAAAAAAGAGTGACTATGCCAATAGTTGTTTTTCTTGAAAAAAAGAAGATTGACCTGTACAAAATGGTGAAAAGCCTGCACACGGTGAACAGAAAGCATTTATTTCCTTTAATAGAGAAGGTGTGTCAGGCCGCTGGAACAGAGACCTAATCGCAGACCAAGTACTGTGCACACTGTGATATTTATTGAGTAACAAATCCAGAGGTGCAAACAAAGTTGGCATCAAAGTTCAGACAGAGATCAAAACATCCAGAGAAATCCAAACATCAGAATCAGGAAAACCCATTGGCACAATCTGGCAACAAACAGGTGGAAACACAGGACTGAAATACACTGATCAACAAACAGAGAGGCAGAAGATAGGTGGAGCACAATGAGACACAGACTGCAGCAATACAGCCAACAATGGGAAACAGGTGAGCGTTTCAGGGGCCGGAGTAGAGCAGGGCAAGAGCAGATGGGGCATGAAAACAAACAAGAGAACATGGCAATACAAAAACACAGAATGACAGCTAGGGGGACACACTCAAAGAGACGGTTCAGCTGGAGATACTGACAGTAACCCCCTCCCCCATCAATGGTTGCCTCCTGGCGTCACGGCAGGTGGAGCTGGGCGCTGGCGATGAAAGTCCCTGATGAGAGAGGGCCCAGGATGTTATGGGCAGGGACCCAGCACCTCTCCTCAGGACCGTAGCCCTCCCAGTCCAGAAGGTACTGGAGGCCATGGCCCCGGTGACGAACGTCCAGCAGTGGACACACCGTGAAAGCCTCTGACCCATCGATGAGCCATGGGGGAGGGGAGGAGAGGGGGGGTTGGGGACAGGAGACAGGGGATGACTCATGAAAGGCTTGACATGGGACACATGGAAGGTGGGATGAATGCAGCGGAGAGTGGAGGGGAGCGTGAGATGGACAGCAGCAGGGCTGATGACTTTAGCAATGGGAAAGGGGGCCGATGAAGTTGGGGGGGGCGGGGGGCAAGCTTGCAGGATTCCACCTTGAGGGGCAGGTCACGGGTTGAAAGCCACACATGCTGTCCCTGGCAGTAACATGGGGCCTTGGAACAATGGCGGTCAGTTGCCACTTGATCCTAGCTGAGGCACAGAGAAGGGTAGAGCGAGTGTGCCTCCATGTCCGCTGACCACAGCGGATGAATGCCTCGGCGGATGGAACACCAACCTCTTCCTTCTGGGCAGGAAACAATGGGGGTTGGTAGCCAAGGCAGCACTGGAAGTGGGACAGACCGGTGGATGAGGACAGATGAGAGTTCATGGCGTACTCGGCCCAGTGTAGGTGCTGACTCCACGAGGAGGGGTTCTGGGAGACCAGACACGGCAATACTGTCTATAACTGTTTGTTGGCCCGCTCGGTCTGGCCATTGGTCTGTGGGTGGAATCCTGAAGACAGACTCAGAGGCACCCAGAAGATTACAGAATGTTCTTCAGAAGTTGGATGTGAATTGAGGGCCCTTGTCTGACACATCTACAGGTAAACAGTGTAATTTGAAAACATGTAGTATTAATAATTTGGCTGTTTCTTTGGCAGAGGGGAGTTTAGGTAAAGGAACGAAGTGTACAGATTTGGAGAAGTGATCAGCTACTGTGAAAATGGTGGTACAGTATTATCATCTGATGAGGGAAGACTGGTGACAAAGTCCAGGGCAATGTGGGACCAGGTTCTCTTGGGGATAGACAGAGATTGTAACAGACCAGTGGGAGACCGGCTAGAATTCTTACCTTGAGCACAGATCCAGCAGGCTGGAACGAAGTTGTGGATGTCATCTCCCATGGAGGGCCACCAAAACCGCTGACTGATGAATGCCTGAGTACGCTTGGTTCCAGGGTGACAGGATAACCGGGAAGAATGACCCCACTGCAATACCTGTGAGCGGAACATAAGCACGATTAGTGGGGCATTGATAGGGGCTGCCTCGCTCCATTGAGCAGCATGCACAATGGATCCAATGTCCCGCTGCGCTGCACCCACGATACAGTGAGCAGGGAGGATGACATCAGGGGTCTCAGAGGAGGGAAATCTTTAGGACAGGTTTTTCATTCTTGGAACTGGGATGGAAAGACGAGTAAAATTGAATCTTGAGAAAAACAGGGACCAACGAGCTTGACGGGAATTGAGATGCTTGGCAGTACAGATATATTCCAGATTCTTGTGATCAGTCCAGACTAAGAATGGTACCTTGGCTCCCTCCAGCCAATGCCTCCACTCCTCCAGAGCCAGCTTCACAGCCAGCAGCTCCTGGTTTCCGATATCGTAATTCTGCTCCGTAGGACTGAGGCGGTGAGATAAGGTGGCGCAGGGGTGTACCTTCTCATCCTTGGCAGAGCACCGAGAGAGAACGGTTTCGACACCAATGTCAGTCGCATCCACCTCCACAATGAACTGCCAGTCAGTGTCGGGTTGAATCAGGATGGGGGCAGAGGTCAAACGTTCCTTCAGGTCAGAGAATGCTTTTTCAGCAGCAGGGGACCAGGAGAATCTGACAGCAGATGAGGTAAGAGCAGTGAGTGGTGCAGCCAGTGAACTGTAATTTCTGATGAAGTGGCGAAAGACTTAGCAAAGCCCAAGAAGATTGCAACTCCCGACAAGTTAAAGGTCGGGCCATTCGACCACTACCTTGACCTTCTGTTGATCCATCTGAATGGAACCGCCTGAAATTACATACCTCAAGAAAGAGACTGTATCGTAATGAAACTCACATTTCTCAGCCTTCACAAAGAGCTGGTTCTCCAGAAGGCGCTGGAGAACTCTGCGGACGTGACCTGTACGTTCAGTAAGGGACTTAAAAAAAAAATCAAAACGTTGTCAAGATACACAAAAACAAATTGGTTCAGCATGTCCCTAAGAACATCATTTACCAGGGCTTGGAAGACGGCAGGTGCATTGGTGAGACTGAATGGCATGACCAGATACTCGTAATGGCCTGAGATGTTATTGAAGATGTTATGAGTTCCACTCGTCCCCTTCACGGATGCGGACAAGATGGTAGGCATTACAGAGATCAAGCCTAGTGAAAACTGAAACTCCTTGTAGTAGTTCAAATGCCGAGGTCATGAGCGGAAGAGGGTAATGGTTCTTAACAGTGACTTCATTCAGGCCCCGGTAATCAATGCATGGACACAAGGAGCCGTCCTTCTTTCCAAGGAAGAAAAAAAACTGGCACCAGCGGGGGAGTAAGATGACTGGATGATGCCTGCAGCTAGAGACTCTCGAATGTACTTACTCATGGCTTCTGTTTCAGGTTCAGACGGGGAGTACAGGCGGCCCCTTGGGGGAGATGTACCAGGCAAGAGGTCAATGACGCAGTCATATGGACGATGAGGCAGCAAGGAAGTGGCCCAGTACTTGCTGAACACAGCCTTGAGGTCCATGTATTCAGGAGGGATGGCACTAAGGTCTGGAAATTCCTCGGGGGGGATCTGGCCTTGTCTCCAATCTGGTCTGAGCATGGCAGAGGCCATGGGAGTGACAGAATGGGCTCCAGCCTACAATCTTGCAACCGGCTCAGTGTGGGGGTTGTGTTTAACTAACCAGGGATGGCCCAGGACAATGGGAGCTTGAGGAGAGTCTATAACATAAAGAATTAACGGTTCATGATGGTTGCCGGATAAACTGAGACTCACTGGGGTCATGACATGGGTGATGTTAGCCAGTCTCTGACCGTTCAAGGTGTTGGTCATCAATGGTGACTGGAGAGCAGACGTGGGTAACCCCCACTGGGCAGCCGAGCTGGAATTGATAAAACACCCCTCCACACCAGAATCGACCAAGATGGAGACTGCTCCCATTGGATGCCCCACTCCAGAGAAGCAGGTATGAGAGTGAGTTGTGTCAAGGAGGGCAGGACGGGGGTCACGCTCACCAGTACTCCTCATCCTACTGGGTTCTGTAACGGGAGTTGCAAATTGGGGCTGATGGCAGGGCAATGTAGACTGATGAGGAGCTTGAACTAACTCAGTGCCCCCAGGGACCCTCTGGAACCCCTCCCTCTGTGGTGCTACTGAAGGCGAACATCAATATGGACGGCCAAATCCACCAGGGCTTCAAAGGTGGCAAGAAGGTCCTGGGTGACCAGCTCATCTTTTATGTCTTCAAAGAGGCCGTTCAGGAAGGTGTCGTACTGTGCCTCCAAGTTCCAGCCGCTGGAGGTGGCTAGGGTCCGGATCTCTATGGCGTAATCTGACACAGATCTGCACCCCTGGCATATGTGTAGCATTTCACAGGCAGCCTCTCTTCCATGTTTGGAGCAATCAAACACTTTGCTCATCTCCTCAGAAAATAACTGAAAACTGATGCAGAAGGGTGAACCTGCCTCCCAGATGGCTGTTTCCCATTCTGTCCACCGACCAGACAGTTGGGTGATGAAGTAGGCTACCTTGGCTTGTTCAGTCGGAAACGTTGTTGGCTGTAATTCAAAAATGAGGGTGCACTGGGAAAGAAAAGAGCATCAGGTACCGGGCTCACCTGAGTAATTTTCTGGAGGAGGCAGACGGGGCTCTTGGACAGGAGGAGCATGCGAGGACGTGGAGGGTGGGGCGGAAGATGCAGCCACAGAATTTTGATGGGTGCTGTGGGACTGCTGGAGTGACTGATTCTAGGCCCCAAGGTCAGCTACATTGGCAGAAAGCGGCTTCGCTGCCCTGAACGCAGACTCCAGCTGGTTCTGGTGTCTTCCCAGCATCACTCCCTGTTGTTCCAGGACAGCTCTCAGACAACCAGGGTCTGCTGGATCCATTCTGGCCAGGTTTTAATGTCAGGGCACTGGAGCAGGGACCCAATCACAGACCAAGTACTGTGCACACAGTGATACTTATTGAGTAACAAATCCAGATGGGCAAACAAAGTCAGCATCAAAGTTCAGGCAGAGATCAAAACATCCAGAGAAATCCAAACATTAGGATCAGGAAAACTCACTGGTACAATCTAGCAACAAATAGGTGAAAACACAGGACTGAAATACGCTGATCAATAAACAGAGAGGCAGACGATAGGTGGAGCACAATGAGACACAGGTGGCAGCAATACAGGTAATAATGGGAAACAGGTGAGGGTGGATTAATCAGTAATACAGGGGCCGGAGTAGAGCAGGGGTGGGGACAGGAGCACATGGGGCATGAAAACAAACAAGAGAACATGGCAATACAAAAACACAGAATGACAGCTAGGGGGACACACACAAAGAGACAGAGTTCAGCTGGAGGTACTGACAGACTGATAACTTAGGAACATCTACAGAAAAGATTCAAAAAGTTAATACCGGGACTGGAGACTTGAGTTACTGCATAAGGAAAGATTGGATGGGCTAGGACCATTTTCAGCGGTTTGAAGGAGGCCAAGAGGTGACCTTTTAGAGGTTAATAAAATCATGAGGGATGTTGAAAAGGTACGTGATCACAGTCTTTGTTTTAAGGTAGGGGAGTCTAAAACTGGAAGGCATGGGTTTAAGGTGAGAGAAGAAAGATTTCAAGTAAATCTGAAATGTAGGCTTTTCACAGAGAGGGTCATGGGTATCTGGAATGAGCTGTCAGAGAAAGTGATAGAGGAAGGTACAAATACATTTTAAATATACTTGGACAAGTTCAGTAATAGGAAAGATTTAGAAGGATATGGGCCAAAAGCAGGCAAACAAAACTAGATAAGAGAGACAACTTGTTCAGCATGGATGCATTGGGCTGAAGGGTTTCTGTGCTGTAAAATTCTTTGATTTTCTTTGAAAAGTAATGGCACCCAGAGCTAACTGCTGGTGGAATGATGGAAGAAATCCCCCATTATATTTAAAATATACTTGTATGAGTCCTTGAAGAGCCATTAACTATAGATATGATAATAAGCAATGATAACCTATAAAGCCCTATGTTTGACTTGCCTGGATGCAATAGGCTGAATGTCACTTCTCTGCTATAAATTTCTATAATTCATTGATAATAGCCTTTCTCTAACTTGAGGTTATTATGATCAATTGGTGGCATTACTTTCCTTTCCTTTAACATTTAGACATTGCAGACTGGGGACTAACTCCTGTTCTGTATTGCCTCAGAGGTAATGGAGAAGGGGTCAGATGGAAGATAAAGTACAGAATCTGCTCTTCAGGCACAGTTCTGCTTGCAACGCAGAAAATACTGAAGGAAGACAACAGGTCAGGCAGAATTTATGGAGGGAAATGGATAGTCTACATTTTTGGGTTGAGACCCTTCATTGGGACTAAAAGAAAGATAGAGAGTATAAAAAGGAGGGAAGGGGTGAAGCAAGAGCTGGCAGGTGATAGGTGGATGCAGGTGACTGGGATGGGGAGGAGAGAGTGGAAATGGTGCCAGAAGCTGGGAGGTGATTAGTGGAAGTGACTAAAGGCTGAAGATGTTGGAATCTGATAGGAGTGGAAGGTGGAGCATGGGATAAGGGGAGAAAGTAATGAGAGGAAGAAAATCAGTTAAGAGGAATGTGTGGGTGATGGGCAGATGGAGATGGTGAAGGAGGGACACAGAGACTAAATAATGGGTCCAGGTAGATCAGGAGGGGAGAGGATACGGACATTTCTCCACAAACTCAACCCATATTTTTGGGTGAAGGATTAATGAGCCATATTGTTCCATCTGCCATCAGTGTTTATATATTCAAATGGAAGTCAGTCCAAGACAAACACAGACCTGCCATAAACCCACAACGTGGCAGGTAGTTAGTCACTCAATGTCATTACACTGCATCACTGGATCTTGTTTAATTTCAGATTGCAGATAAGGAGGCAAAAGGTTATGTATGGACTATTTTCTTATTACTTTAGTTTTATGTTTTATAAGTGATTTAATGTGATCTTGGCTGTTTTAGCTTCAAAATTATTCATTAAGACACACCTTTATTTTTACCTTAGATGTCTCAGATTATCAGAAACATTTGCAACATGTCAAAATCAATTAAGCCCATGAAACAATGTAATGATTAGCCTTATTTGTCACGTGTACATCAAGATATCAAAACATAGCGTGAAATGTGTCATTTGCATCAACAACCAACAGAGTGCAAAAATGTGCTGGGGGCAGCCCACAAGTGTCACCATGCTTCCTGTGTAGAGCCGAACACAGTTTTGCCACTTGTCAAAGTCTTCTAGAGCCTCAGCATTACACCACCAAAGGATTACTTGCCATCAAACTCCAACTTAAAGGCGGCCTGGGAAACAAGTCCCTTGATCGATATCAGGTAAGTGTAGTTGGGCACTGGATTGTGATCCAGGAATGTATCGATGATGCCTCCATGGTGGGATCTACAAGACAAAATGTTCCAATGCTAAAAGGAAAATTGTGGTTTTGCTCTAGCAGGGAGAGTAAAGAGAAAATCCATCAAGAACCTCAAAAAAGGTAGCACGTAAGAAATAGCAGTAGAAATAGGCTTGCTGTACTCTTTAGTAGGATCGTGGCTGGATTTGTCCTCAACTTTATTTTCCTACCCCTTTCCACACATTCTTGATCCCTTTAGTTGAACCACCTACAGATCCTTAGAACAATGCAACAAAGTGTGTAAAGGTGTTTTATATTTAATGCAAACCCGCCAAAAGACATGCAGTTCTGGAATGGTTTTTCTCAATCTGCTGACTATGTTACTTCATCCTGAGCCAAGCTTGGCACCCCAGTTGAAATATCAATTGATGAATCACCCCCACCGTGAATCCTTCAGATTCCCAAGCCGATTCCACTTACCAAAGACAAGTGCGGAACGATTGATGGGACACGCAGTGCTTTGGAAAGGAAATAAAATGGATCTAAGACTGCCGCAGCATCCATTCAAATAGAGTATGTTGGCTTTGGAATACAATTCACATAAATAAATAAAATGTTATAGATAAACCCTTGTAGTAGGTCATCATGTATGATTTTATTTTATAGAAATATACTGTTCTAGTTCATTGTATATAACATTTTCATGTGAATCTCAGACACAGGTAAGCATTAGAAATCAATATTTCTCAGTCAGGATAACGTGAGTCAGTGCTTCCAATCATCATTTAACACATGGAGCAGCCAGATCTTTTCAGCCTAATCTTGACATTGTTTGTGTTGGAGTGAATTTACAGCATGCAGCTGGGTGGAGGCGTTTTCCTTTAGTTTTGCAACAATATGATCCTGCTGCAACAGAAGTGTTATCTAAATTTGTCCTGGCTTGTAAATTAGTGTATTTAGCCATGTGTCGTTCTAATTTGTACAGAATGTATCTGATTCTAATCTCCATTGCATACCATAACCTACTGCCTGCAGGATAAGAATGCAGGGAAATTCGACACTCAAACAGGAATTTTTTGTCATAGATTTTTTCTCTTGGAACCAGCTTTCGGCCAACAGGACGCTGGCTCTGTCTCCAGATCACTGCAGGCAAGAGAACTGCTTAGTATTTTAATAATATGACTCCATATGATATTTCCTATTTCCTTTTCCAATCTGTCACAGCTCAGAAACTTATTTCAACCAGTGCTTTATTATCATTAATTTCCATTCCAAATTTATATTGCATGCCTTCTTTTTAGACAATGAAAGTTAAGAAGGACATATTTCCACTTTAGGATGTGGTTTATGAAATGACTAATAAGGCCAAAAGGGGAAATGCAAGTTCTGTCACAGATAGGTTTGAAAGGGTGTATTGTAAGGTTGGAAGCTGGTACCACCTCACGAGCGACAGGAGGTTTCTGAGTGCTTCCTGTGCATGGACTCCACGTTCTCAGTGCCATCTGGAATACCCCTTCCCCATTTTGAGTGTTGTGGGACAGGGATTCCAATGGATGTTATACCTGCTTAAGGAGACTTGGAAAACACCCCTGAATTGCTTCCACTATCCACCTGTTAAAACTGTTTCCTTTGACAGAGCTTGTGTTAGATTGTCTGGTTTGGTATTGTGCACAGAAATGATATCATCTGCTCAACAGAGCCAGCTAAGTATGATTAGGGCCTCAGTACTAGGGGCATGGACTAGGAGAAGATGTTAGCATTAGTTTGCTTATGCTGCCAATGAATTTAGAGGATTGGTGACAACTATCCTGTGCATTTGGGTGCCTGCTGTAGCAAATGCATGTTTCAGAAGTGTACCGAAGGATAGAGATCACAACTGCCCACATATGATGGCTTGATTTTCAAACACACTATCACTTCAGATGGCCAAATACACTGCTGATGCATTGGTTGTGCTGGTGAATTTCATCACTGATATGTACCTTTGCCTGCAGGTACTTCCCAAAAAGATTCATGTTGGAATGCAGTTTTGTTTTGCTGGTACAGGCTTACGGAAGTCTTTTAGTGTTCGGCTCATTCTCTTTTATGCTCCAACACAAGCACTGTTGGAATTTTACAGCTCAATGGAAATTGGGATTATCTTGATTCCTGAGCGGAGGCTTGTTACAAGGAAGCAGATTCGTGGGTTTGGTGAGTGAGACAAAAGAACAAAAGTGAACGTGAACAAATTGCAACATCTAAACAGAAACCTGCACAGCTGAACTAATTCTGTTACCATTGTGGTAGAGGCTAACATTCACCAGACCAATGCAGATTTAAAGGTGAAACTTGCAGCAAATGCAACACAGTAGGACACATACTGTACAAAGAGCATGATGGCAGGCAATTATAAGTGGCATGTGCAGGGAAGAGAAAAAGATAAAAAGATGAATTACTAAAGTCAGGTTGCATTGTCAAAAATAGCACTAATCTGCATGCTTTTGATGAAAAATTTTGATAATGATGAGGGTGATACAGGACTGCATGGTCTTAAGATTTACAATGTGAAAAGTACAGGAGAAAAGAAATACAGTTTACACCCGAAGTGAACAGCAAATTAATTAAAATGGAATTGGACACTGGCCCAGCTGTTTCAGTCATTC
The DNA here is from genome assembly GCF_030028105.1 of Mobula birostris. NCBI lineage: Eukaryota > Metazoa > Chordata > Chondrichthyes > Myliobatiformes > Myliobatidae > Mobula > Mobula birostris. The sequence goes on along the minus strand of NC_092373.1, from coordinate 45,006,642 downwards.
CACAAAATGAGTCCACGGCATTTCAAGATAATGAACTGAAACCTGCAGATACTCAACTAAGGCCATATATTGGAGAAAAAGTAACTCTTGTGGTAATGACATTCATAACAGTGAAATACAACAAGCAACGAGTCACATTGGGCTTGTATGTGATAAAAACAGAAGGGTCAACATTGTTGAGCCATGATTGGCTGAAACAACTACAACTTGATTGGAGATCCATTCACAATTTGCATGCCACATCCCCTGCAAAAGAGTCAACCAAAAACAAATTAAGAAAGGTACTGGATGATGCCACAGCAGCATTCAAGGGTGGCATTAGAAAATTTAAAACATATCAAGGGTAAAATAATGTTAAATGAAAATGCATACCCAAGCTTTACAAAGCCCTTTGGTTCTTTATACCATATGTGACAAAGTAACCTGTGAGCTAGAGAATGAAGGAATTCTTTCCAAGGTTGAGTGGAGCCCATGGGCAATGGCAGTTATCCCAGTAGCAAAGAAGGATCAGTCTATCAGAATCTGCAGTGATTTTTAAGGTCTTCATCAACCCAGTACTGGAAGTAGATCACCACCCACTGCCCAGGACAAAGGATATCTTTGCAAATCTTTCTTCAGGGAAACATTTCAGCAAAGTGTAGTCGGGCCTACCCACAGATGGAGATGCAAGGAAAGTCCAGAGTGTTACTCACCATAAACACTAACAAAGTGGTTTATCACCATAATAGGCTTATTTCTGAAGGGGAATCCACACCTGCATTGCTGCAAAAAACTATGGACCAGGGGCTGCAAGACAGTTCAGACACTCAGTGTTATCTGGATGACATCATTGTTACTGGTGAAGATAACACGGAATGTCTCCAAAATCTCAAGACAGTGTTAAAAAGATTAGTAAATTATGGGCTTAGAGCATGTGGTGATATCATGTGTCACGTGTAAGTATGTGATTGGACAGAGTTCTGAGCATGCGCAGAAATGACAGAATGATCTAGAAAGCATGGCTGTAAGAAATGCGGTTGCTGTTTGCTGTTGTAAATAAAAGTTCTAGTTCTTATTCTTCCAGAATATGGTTTGTTCTTAGTTGTTTGCTAACAGCTTTAAAAATGGAAGTTTTGCAACCCCCATTGACGCTTCAGCTGACTGGAAACATAGCTGCAAACTGGAAAAAAGTTAAACAGCATCTTGAAATTGATTTATTGGCGATCAGAGCTGATAAAAAATAGGAAAAACGAAAGCTGCCATTCTACTCCAAGTAATAAGTGATGACACAATTTAGGTATATAATCATTATACCTTTGAAAATGGAGATAATTTGAATCTAAAAGCGATAATGGACAAATTTGACGCATTTTGTATACCGAAGCACAATGTGAAGTATGAACGGTACAAATTTTTCAAATGTCGGCAGAGATTTGGTCAAACGATTGATCAATTTGTTACAGAGTTGAGAAACCGCAGTAAGACATGCGAGTTTGCAGAGCTCTCAGACTCTCTCATTAAAGACGGAATTGTTTGTGGCAATTTGGATAATGGCCTGAGAGAAAGACTGTTGAGAGAGCAGAACTTAGAATTGGAAAAAGCTTTGATGCTTTGCAAAGCTTTGGAAACCGTAATGTCGCAGGCTAAAGAGCTTTTTATTGAGAACTGCAATGTACACGCTGAGCGTGAACATATTAGGAAAAATAATGAAGCGACAACAAAATCGACAGAGAGCAAGACGTCATGTGATCGCTGTGGGTGGCAGCACCAACAAAAACAGTATCCAGCGTATGGGAAAATGTGCAATGACTGCGGTAAGAGTAATCATTTTTCACACTGTTGCAGAAGTAGAAATAAAATAAAACAAATAAATGCAGTGCTTGAAAATGAACTTGAGGAGTTTTATATAGATGTGGTTTGTGAAAACAAATAAAGTAAGAATGACTGGGCTATGCCATTGCAAGTGAACCAAAACAATATTCTGTTTAAACTTGATACTGGAGCACAAGTAAATACTCTTGCAGAATCTGAGTTTAATGCATTAAAGCCAAGACCAAGGTTACATCAGACAAATATAAAAGTGATTGGGTATTCAAGTGCAGACATTTCAGTTAAAGGAACATGTGTGGCCAAAGCATCACGTAAAAATATTGTGCACACACTTTCATTTGTGGTCGTGCCAAAGAATGTACAGTTAATACTGGGTTTACCTGCCTGTGAGAGACTGAATTTGGTGAAAAGAGTCTTAGTCCTGGATAGTGATCCAGTTGAAGAAGTGAAAGCACAAGTGAAGGAATTGAGAAGTTTTACTGAAATGATGAAGTCTCAGCATAAAAAAGAGATTACACAGTTAATGAATGAATTAGATGAAGAAAAGAAGATATGTATTTCATTACAAATAGAAGTGGAATGGATGAAGGAAACTACAGTACTTGAAGAAGTACAACCCAGATTATACATGGTCCAAATAGAAGAAGGAGCAGTGTTAAGAAGAAATCGCGAAGACCTCAAGAAAGAGCCAACTTCAGAGTTTCAGTTAACTGATGCAGACCAAACAAAACATGTGTTCGTCCATCGTCGATGTTGATGAGGACCTCGACACCATTGGTGTCGAGACTAGCGCGTGATTTGGATTTCAATGAAGGAGAGTAGTGCAGCATCAGCCTCACTCCCTCTTCCCAATTCCCATCTGGATCCAGTGGCAAAACAGTCGAGACGGCTGGAGATGAGACAAGGCGCAGTGGATGACCAGGACATCTTCAGTGTCTTTTCCTGCTCTACATGTTCTATGACACTTGCAGAGACCGCCTTCTTGACCGTTGGTCCTTCCATTGGTCAGTTCGCTCAATCCGCCGGTGTCTGTCTTCACATGCTGGGATGGGCAACTCCCTATCTCACCAATGGTTTGAGACCCATCAGCTACTCTCACGTGATTTAGCTGGCTTGTATTTTTTCTTTGGACGACTGACCAGGTGTGAGCCACGGTGGCAGGGCCTCCGGCACTGCGTCTGACTCGGTGGTGCAGAAGGGTGGGACGAAGAAGAGGAGAGCTGTCGTCATTGGAGACTCTATAGTCAGGGGAGCAGACTGGAGATTTTATGGATGTGAGAAGGACACCCACATGGTTTGTTGCCTCCCGGGTGCCAGGGTCCGGGATGTCTCTGACCCGGTGCATGACATCCTGGTACGAGAGGGAAAGCAACCAGAAGTCTTGATACATGTAGGGACCAACAACATAGGCCAGGAAGAGGGATGAGGTCCTGAAGTGTGAGTTTCGGGAACTAGGCAGAAGGCTGAAGAACAGGACTTCAAGGGTGGCGTTCTCAGGATTGCTGCCAGTGCTACGTGACAGTGATGGTAAGAATTGGAGGAGATGGCAGTTGAATGCGTGGCTGAGGAGTTCGTGCAGAGAACAGGGTTTTAGATTTTTAGATCATTGGGATCACTTCTGTGGAAGGTGGGACCTGTACAGATTGAATGGGTTGCACCTGAACTCAAGGGGGAGCAATATCCTTGCAGGTAGGTTTGCTGGCATGGTTCGGGAGGGTTTTAACTAATTTGCAAGGGGGATGGGACCTGGAGCGATAGAGCAGTGAAAGGAGTGCATGGAGTAAAGCCAGATCTAACATATAGAGAGACTTTGAGGAAAGAGAAGCAGAATAAATGGTGTAAAGATAGTAAGGTAGAAGGGCTGAAGTGTGTGTACCTCAGTGCAAGAAGCATCAGGAACAAAGGTGATGAACTGAGAGCTTGGATACATACATGGAATTATGAGGTAGTGGCCATTGCAGAGACCTGGCTGGCACCAGGGCAGGAATGGATTCTCAATATTCCTGGATTTCAGTGCTTTAAAAAGGATAGAGAGGGGGGAAAAAGGGGAGGAGGGGTGGCATTACTGGTCAGGGATACTATTACAGCTACAGAAAGGGTGAGTAATGTAGCAGGATCCTCTTTTGAGTCAGTATGAGTGGAAGACAGGAACAGGAAGGGAGCAGTTACTCTATTGGGGGTATTCTATAGGCCCCCTGGTAGCAGCAGAGATACAGAGGAGCAGATTGGGAGGTAGATTTTGGAAAGGTGCAAAAATAACAGGGTTGTTATCATGGGTGACTTCAACTTCCCTAATATTGATTGGCACCTGATTAGTTCCACGGGTTTAGATGGGGCAGAGTTTGTTAAGTGTGTCCAAGACGGATTCCTGTCACAGTATGTGGACAAGCCGACTAGGGGGAATGCCATACTAGATCTAGTACTAGGTAATGGGTGAGCATCTGGGGGACAGCAACCACCACTCCTTGGCCTTTAGCATTATCATGGAAAAGGATAGAGTCAGAGAGGACAGGAAAATTTTTAATTGGGGAAGGGCAAATTATGAGGCTATAAGGCTAGAACTTGCGGGTGTGAATTGGGATGATGTTTTTGCAGGGAAATGTACTATGGACATGTGGTCGATGTTTAGCAATCTCTTGCAGGGTGTTAGGGATAAATTTGTCCTGGTGAGGAAGATAAAGAATGGTAGGGCGAAGGAACCATGGGTGACAAGTGAAGTGGAAAATCTAAGTCAGGTGGGAGAAGGCAGTATACATGAGGGTTAGGAAGTAAGGATCAGATGGGTCTATTGAGGAATATAGGGAAGTAAGAAAGGATCTTAAGAAGGGGCTGAGAAGAGCAAGAAGGGGGCATGAGAAGGCCTTGGCAAGTAGGGTAAAGGAAAACCCCAAGGCATTCTTCAACTATGTGAAGAAAAAAAGGATGACAGGAGTGAAGGTAGGACCGATTAAAAATAAAGGTGGGAAGATGTGCCTGGAGGCTGTGGAAGTGAGCGAGATCCTCAATGAATACTTCTCTTCGGTATCCACCAATGAGAGGGAACTTGAAAATGGTGAGGACAATATGAGTGAGGTTGATGTTCTGGAGCATGTTGATATTAAGGGAGAGGAGGTGTTGGAGTTGTTAAAATACATTAGGACAGATAAGTCCCCGAGGACAGACGGAATATTCCCCAGGCTGCTCCACGAGGTGAGGGAAGAGATTGCTGAGCCTCTGGCTAGAATCTTTACGTCCTTGTTGTCCACAGGAATGGTACCGGAGGATTGGAGGGAGGCGAATGTTGTCCTCTTGTTCAAAAAAGGTAGTAGGGACAGTCCGGGTAATTATAGACCAGTGAGCCTTACATCTGTGGTGGGAAAGCTGTTGGAAAAGATTCTTAGAGATAGGATCTATGGGCATTTGGAGAATCATGGTCTGATCAGGGACAGTCAGCATGGCTTTGTGAAGGGCAGATCATGTCTCACAAGCCTGATAGAGTTCTTTGAGGAGGTGACCAGGTATATAGATGAGGGTAGTGCAGTGGATGTGATCTATATGTATTTTAGTAAGGCATCTGACAAGGTTCAACATGGTAGGCTTATTCAGAAAGTCAGAAGGCATGGGATCCAGGGAAGTTTAGCCAGGTGGATTCTGAATTAGCTTGCCTGCAGAAGGCAGAGGGTGGTGGTGGAGGGAGTACATTCAGATTGGAGGATTGTGACTAGTGGTGTCCCACAAGGATCTGTTCTGGGACCTCGACTTTTCGTGATTTTTATTAACGACCTGGCTGTGGGGGTAGAAGGGTGGGTTGGCAAGTTTGCAGACGACACAAATGTTGGTGGTGTTGTAGATAGTGTAGAGGATTGTCAAAGATTGCAGAGAGACATTGATAGGATGCAGAAGTGGGCTGAGAAGTTGCAGATGGAGTTCAACCCGGAGAAGTGTGAGGTGGTACACTTTGGAAGGACAAACTCCAAGGCAGAGTACAAAGTAAATGGCAGGATACTTGGTAGTGTGGAGGAGCAAAGGGATCTCGGGGTACATGTCCACAGATCCCTGGAAGTTGCTTCACAGGTAGAAAGGGTAGTTAAGAAAGCTTATGGGGTGTTAGCTTTCATAAGTCGAAGGATAGAGTTTAAGAGTCGCGATGTAATGATGCAGCTCTATAAAACTCTGGTTAGGCCACACTTGAAGTACTGTTTCCAGTTCTGGCCACCTCACTACAGGAAGGATGTGGAAGCACTGGAAAGGGTACAGAGGAGATTTACCAGGATACTGCCTGGTTTAGAGAGTATGGGTTATGATCAGAGATTAAGGGAGCTAGGGCTTTACTCTTTGGAGAGAAGGAGGATGAGAGGAGACATGATAGAGGTGTACAAGATAATAAGAGGAATAGATAGAGTGGATAGCCAGCGCCTCTTCTCCAGGGCACCACTGCTCAATACAAGAGGACATGGCTTTAAGGTAAGGGGTGGGAAGTTCAAGGGGGATATTAGAGGAAGGTTTTTGACTCAGAGACTGTTTAGTGCGTGGAATGCACTGCCTGAGTCAGTGGTGGAGGCAGATACACTAGTGAAGTTTAAGAGACTACTAGACAGGTATATGGAGGAATTTAAGGTGGGGGCTTATATGGGAGGCAGGGTTTGAGAGTCAGCACGACATTGTGGGCCGAAGGGCCTGTACTGTGCTGTACTATTCAATGTTCTATGTTCTAATTTTTTTATTGATTTAGAGAAAACATATATACAGACAAGGGGAGAGTTATCTCAAATATATATCAGCAACAATATAAACAGAAGATAAAATAGATATTATCATATTCATACATAGTAATAAGCAAATAAGCAATATATAATAAAAAAGGACAGCTTATTCTCCTCTTATAAATTCATAAAGAGATGGAAAAAACTTTAAATTTAAAATAAAGATTTAAAAAACCCACTACATAAAAAACGAGAAAAAAAAGGGGACTGGGCAGTCCATTCAGAGGATAGAACTAAGAAAAAAGGAAAGACTACCTGATCAAATCTAAAACTTCGAAAAAATGAAATAATTGGAAGAATAATAAATCAAATCAAATGAAAATATAAAATAATAGACGGCTTGTTGAAGCCGTTGCCTGGGGTGTGGCAGCTGTCGCATGCAAACAGCTATGGGGAGCCACAGGTGAGAGCTGAGTGCCAAGTGGGGACCAAAGGTGGACTAACTGCCTTGAAAAGGACACGATGTGCTCCTCCACTAGAGGTGCTACCCCCCCCTGACACCCATACACCCCAAACACCCCATCCACCCCAGACAAAACATGAAAATAACAATGAAACACAAGAACTGTGTGAACCACTTAGAAGGTCTACTTGTGTTCGTAAACCCCCAGAGAGATTGATAGAGACATGTTAAATTATGCATTTGTTTAATGTTGCTAATTGCTTTTCTTTTTAAGGTAGGGAAGATGTGGTGATATCACGTGTCATGTGTAAGAATGTGATTGGACAGAGTTCTGAGCATTCGCAGAAATGACAGAATGATCTAGAAAGCATGGCTGTAAGAAACGTGGTTGCTGTTTGCTGTTGGAAATAAAAGTTCCAGTTCTTATTCCTCCAGAATATGGTTTGTACTTAGTAACCCGTGGTACGTATAAAGAACACAACAGAGCACGATGCAGTATATGTGGATTCTTTAAACCAAGCATCACTTACTGTGGACTCCCCATTATGTCTGAGTATTACACAAGTGTGCAGAGAAAATTCAAGCAGTGGTGGGTATCCCAAGGCCAAAGGATACGTCACAGCAATGGCACTTCTTAGGATGTGTCAATTACAATCACAGGTTCCTGCCGAACCTGTCTACTGTGCTCCTTCCCTTGAACTCACTACGTAGATCCAGAAGAAATGACAATGGACAAAGCAATTTGAGGTGGCTTTCCAAAAGACAATGGGAACAGTACTATCAGACACTGTACTCACACATATTGTCCAGTGAAGCTTAACTGTGATACCTTGCCTTATGGTATAGGTGCTGTCATGTCACATGTCATGAGTGATGGAAGTGAACATCCTTTGCATCACTTAGAGCAGCAGAGACTGAGGGGAGATTCAATGAAAGTTTATAAAATTATGTGAGGCATAAATAAAGTAGCCAGCCAGCATAGTTTCCCCATGATTTAAATGTCCAGTACGACAAAGCATTGATTTACAGCGAGACATGAAAAGTATAGAAGTACAAGTCAAGTGTTTTTTTTAAACAGGGAGTGGTGGAGGTCTGGGACGCACTGCCCGGGTGGCGGTAGAGGCAGACAGCATAGGAGCATTTAAGAGACTCTTAGATAGACACATGAATATGTAGAGGGGGGAAGGATATGGTCAACATGTGGGAAAAGTGAATTAGATTATGTAGGAGTCATTGGTTTAGTCATTATGGTACAACTAATTAAATCAATGTGGGTCTGTTCATAGGCTATTTATACAGAAATGGGCCCTTCGGACAATCTACTTCATGGTGAAACCAGTTAAACTGCCTACTACCATTGACCTGCACCGGAACCATTGCCTTCCATATCTCTACTATCTATGTACCTATCCAAACTTCTCGTAAATGTTGAAATTGAGTTCACATGCACTACTTGCGCTGGCACTTCATTCTACACTCTCATGACCCGCTGAGTGAACAAGCTTCCCCTCATGTTCCCCTCAAACTTCTCACCTTTCAGTCTTAACCCATGACCCACTCAACCTTAGTGGAAAAAAGACTGCTTGCATTTACCCTATCTATACCCCTCATAATTTTGTATACCTCTATCAGATCTCCTCTCAATCTTCTATGTTCTAAAGAATACTGTCCTAGCCTGTTCAATCTTTCCTTATAACTCAGGTCCTCCAGACCCAGCAACATCCTTGTGAATTTTCTCTTTACTCTTTCAAACTTGTTGACATTGCTCCTGTAGGTAGGTGACCGAAACTGTACGCAATACTCAAAATTAGGCCTCACCAACGTCTCATACAACTTCAACATAACATGCCATCTCGTGTACTCAATATATTAATTTATGAAGGCCAATGTGCCAAAAGCTTTCTTTACAACCCTATCTACCTGTGGTGCCACTTTCAATGAATTATGGGCCTGTATCCCAGATCCCTTTGTTCGACCACACTCCTCAGTGCTCTACCATTCACTGTGTAAGACCTACCCTGGTTGGTCCTACTGAAGTGCAAAAACCTTTCATTTGTCTGCATAAACTTCTATTTGCCATTCTTCAGCCCATTTTCCCAGTTAATGCAGATCCCTCTGCAAGCCATGACAGCCTTTCTTACTGTCCACTACACTTCCAATCTTGGTGCCATCCGCAAGATGGCTGATCCGGTTAACCACATTATCATCCAGATCACTGATATAGATGACAAGCAGCAAAGGAACCAACACCGATCCCTGTGGCACACCACTAGTCACAGGCCTCCAGTCAGAAAGATAACCCTTGACTACCACTCTCTGGCTTCTCCCACAAAGCCAATGTCTCATCCAATTTGCTACCTCATCCTGAATGCCAAGTGACTGAACCTTCTTGACCAGTCTCCCATGTGGGACCTTGTCAAAGGCCTTACTACCATGTAGAAAACATCCACTTTCTTGGTACCTTCCTTAAAAAGCTCTATAAGATTGGTTAAACATGACCTACCATGCATGAAGCTGTGCTGACTATCCTTAATCAGTCCATGTCTATCCAAATACTTATATATCAGGTCCCTTAGAGTACTTTCCAATAACCTTAACACAACTGATGTCAGACTCACAGTGTCAAGTCGGATTTCTTTTTCTTCTTTGAACATGTGCAGCTTCCCCACTTGAAAGGGATTGAATGCGTCTACCCAAAGGTTTTTTAACTAGATTCCACTCAATGACCAAACAAGTTTTCCTTTTTCTTCCTTTTATTTCTCGCAAGTGCGGCAGTTTGATAGTTCCATTAGTTCCATTAACCATTAAACATTAGTCATTAGACACTAGTCATTAGTCACTAGTCATAAGACACTAGACAATAGTCATAAGCCATTAGCCATTAGTCATAAGTCATAAGTTATTAGGTGAAAAAATGGTAACCTCTCCGGAATTTGTAGGTGAATTCGACCTGCACCTCTCCGCTCCCTAATAGACCATTATATTTTCAAACCAGGAGACCCTTTCCGAAGGTTCCCGAGCTCTTCTTAATCCTCGCGCCATTTCCCAGAAGTGCCTGCGCGCGATGATCCCTGTGACGTGATCACAGGGATCATCTAACCCAAAACTGCTAAATGTTAACGCAAAACGCAGTGACAGCAGTGCTCTCTTCCATGAAACAGTCTCTAAAGTTATTTAAAGTTCAGCATCCAGCGCTTCTCCCGGACTGCTGCTGTGATGCTGCTGGGTCCCCCCAATGTTCCAGGCAGGAGCAGCACTCAGGCAGTGCGTTCCATCTGGTCTATCAGTGGATTCTTCCTATTACTTTTAAATTTTATTTTCTTTTGCCTCTAGCTCCCAATACTTTCTAGAAACTCTAGTTTGACTTGACACCTCCCACTCGATCTTCCAATGGAAACACGGGGGAGATCACCAGCTTCAAAGGCAAACTTGGTGGTCCCAGTTCGTGTTCTTATGATGTATTGTTGACTTGACTTTCCATCTGTTCCTCAGCAGGTAGTAAGACAACCAGCCGCCTGACGTCCCTGTGAAGGATTGTGGCTTGGATCCTGTCTTTTTTCCCCCATCAGAGATTGGATGCCTTATTGTTACTTTCAGAGCTTTTGTCACAGGAACACTGTAGCTTGGGAAGATCCTGATGTTGACGTCCCTTATGATGCCTTTGCTGTCTGGATTAGTATTGACGACTCTGCCAAGCTTGAAATGTCCTCTCAGTGCATTTTGGTTGCTTAACCAGACGATGTCCCCAACAGTGACGTTTCTCTGTGCAGTATGCCACTTACTCCTGACAAACAAGTTAGGACCAGCGAGTTGGCTCCAGCGCCTCCAGAACTTGGTCACCTCTGACTGCATTGCTCGGAGTCTTTTGTAGGGGTAGCTGGAAAAGTCAAAGGTTTTGAAATCCCTGCTTTGAGATGCTCAACCCAGTAGAAGAGTGTTGGGTATGACATACTGAATACAGTATTCCTGGCTCTGTACCCTGGCGTCAATTGGGTGCTCATTAGCAAGGTTGGCTGCTATGTGAAGAGTTGTCTGGAACTCGCTGTCTGAGCCCAGACTCCTTCCCAAGACTCTAGAGTGCTCTCTTTACAATGCGTACAGCGGCTTCTGCAGCACCATTCCTGTGTGGAGAATCAGGAGGATGGATTTTCCACATCCACTTCGTTCCATTTTTTGCTGCTTCGTTCAGGCCATCCAAGAATTTGTACAGCTCCTCCAAGACTGGTTTTGCTCCAATGAAATTGGTGCCTGGATCTGACCAGATCTTTCTTAGACGTCCCCTGACTGCTGTGAACCTTTGATAGGCCATCAGAAATCCTTCGGTTGATAGGGTGCTTACCAACTCTGTGTGGATGGCTCTGCTGGCCATGCAGCAAAAGACCACTCCCCAGACTTTCAGTGTTACTCTTTTCTTGATGACATCTTTTACTTGGTAGGGTCCGAAGAGGTCCACCATTGTGAACTGGAACGGTGCAGGAGGTTCAGTTCTTTCTGGTGGCAAGTCACCCATTACTTGCTAATAATTCCTTGCTTTTGTCTTCCTGCAGAGCATGCAGCCATCAACAACTTTTTGGGCAATTTTCCTTCCCCTTATGACCCAACTCTTTCTTCTCATCTTCAGCAAGTTTCCAGCCACTCCATCATGACTCTCATTGTGGGCCTCCCGAGTTAACAGTGTGGACACCCAGGTATCATAGGGCAAGATAGGGACACCAACTTGATCTTCTTTGAAGATTTGCATTCGGCCACTGCAAACCAACAGCCCAGAGTCTTGGTTTTTGTAGACTACCAGCCTGTCTGTAGTGGTGCTTGGGAAGGTTGCGCCCTCTTGTGCTACTATAAAAATGTCTCTTAGAGCATCTTCTCGTTCCCTTACTGAGATGACTCCTGCCAAAGAAACTGCCTCCCACTTTGGACTGTCCATGGCTTGATTTTGTCCATTGAACTTTTTTGCTTTTCTCCAGATCCATGCAACTGTTTTGACTAGTCGAGTTAGAACACTGAACCGCTTGATGTCCACAAGGCTTCGGATGGCTGATGCTGCAGGCGGTCTCCGTTGTTCTGTTTTGATCTGGTACTGTTTTTGTGCTGGTTCTTGTTTCTTTGCCTTGGCCCTTGTCAAAGCAGCAACAAATTCCTTCTTTTGCTACTTGTTGATGCTTTCCCTGGCAGTGGCTGCTAGTTCTTTGGCTGATTTCATTGGCCACTCATTCACTGGCAAACTCAAAATCTTTTGCCCATTTTGCCACTTTGAGTCTTCATCCAGGTCTTGGGGGCTGGCTCCTCTGGTGATTACATCAGTAATATTTTGTGGACCAGGAATCCATCGCCAGTCCTGGATCCCTGTGCTGTTTTGAATCTCTCCGATCCTATTTGCAAAGAATGTTTGATAGCCATAGCTTTCTCGCTGTACTGCACCAAGGACTGTTTGACTATCAATGAAATGATACCACCTCCCAACTGGGATTCGGCTATGCAGCTCAAAGTACTTTCTCAGGCATGAGGCAAACACTGCTCCACACATCCCTGCTTTGACAGCATCACCTTTGTGATCCAAGGGAGTTAATTTGGCTTTCGATTCCACCAGCCTGACGATTGAGCCCTGGTCCGAGTTCCACCTTAGGTACATCGCTGCTCCATAGGCGCGCTCGCTTCCATCAGAGAACATGATTGCCCAGGGTTCCTCAGTGAAGCATGGGGGAGTCAGTGCCCTGGTGAACTTTACCTTGCCAAGTTGAACGTACTCCTCGAAGAGCTTAATTCCCTGAGGCCATCTGAGAGTGCTATGTCCCATGTGTCTTTGACTGGACACCTTTTGCCCTTTGCCTCTTGGAATGCCCTTCGTACCAGAATAGCTCCCTTCTGCTTAGCAGGAGTTACTAGGCCAACTGGGTCATACAGCCCTGATACTTGACTGAGCAGTTCTCTTCGAGTTAGGGGGTTTGGCGTCTGGTCTCTGATTTGCTCTTGTAGAAGGTCTTGGCCAAGTCTCGTTTTCTTCTTTCTCTTCGAAAAATTGATTGCAATCATGACATGGAGCTTGGCCTCCTTTACTATGTAGCCCAGGCCAAGTGCCTTGTTGTCATCAACGTGCATTTGGTTTGGCAAGACCATGGTTTCTGATTTGGATTTCTCCAGCTTGTCATTGTACTCCTTCCTCTCACTTTGCCCAGAAAAGACCCAAGGCTTGAGCTCGAAACCTCCGGCCTTCAGGATCTGCTCCACAATTGCTGTGATGGATTTCAGCTGGTCAAGGTTGATGAGGGATGTGAGAATGTCATCAACATAGCTGTCGTGTTGGAGTACCTGCCACTCCTCTTTGAGGTGGGTGAAAGGAGGGAGGTTAGCAGTTTTGTGCATTGTTAGCTGAGCAATGCACCCTGCTGGTTTATCTTCGATGTTCACGCTTGTGATTGCATATGCCCCAGCTCTTCGTCCTTGGAGTCTCGCCAGAGGAATCTATGCAGGTGCACCTCTCGGTCTTCCAACCAAACCGAATTGTACATCTTTTTTATGTCACCCAGAGCAGCATATACTCCACCTCTGAATCTGAGTAGGACAGTGCGAATCTGGTTGAGGACATCTGGACCTTTCATTAGCAGGTCGTTCAAGCTCACGCCTCTGAACTTTTAACTGCTCTTCCACACAACTCTCACTGGGGTAGTGACAGAGTGCGGGTTCGGAGCAATAAGGTGACTCACATACCAGACTGACCCATTCCAGTTGATGACCATGTCTTTGGACAATTTCATTGCAGCCCTTCGATCGACCATGTCGTGCACTTGAGCAGTGTAGGCAGCTCTCCACTTTTGGGTTCTTTGGCTAGTTGCTTTTCTGTCCTGAGAAATGTAGCCTCGACTGTTCTTTTATTGTTTGGCAAGGAAGCTGGATCTTCTAACCAAGGATATCTGGCATGCCAATGTGGATCCTTGCAGTGGCGGTCACCTGTGACATAGATGAGGCCTCTTCTTACAACTTCAAGTTCCCTCTCCTCAGCAAGGGTCATTCCTTTGCCGCCCGGCTGGCAGCTTCCGCAGTGGCAACCCCCGCATTTTGGCTCGCCATGCTGCACCAATACTATCCCACGTCCACCACTCTAGGAAGTCCCGGTCGGTGCTTGAAGTACCTGAGTCCTGGAGCTTGATGCCATCCTGTTTGTTTAGTGGAAGTTGCTCTGGGACTCTGCTAGTGAGCTCCTCGTACTTACAGCAGCCGCTCTCATTGACCTTGCAAAATGTGCCTTGGACATGTGGGCTGACACAGACAGCTCCTCAAAGAGATCAGGATGTGTTCCTCCGACCGTCTTCCCCCGTGGTCTGTCCCACAGCACGAGATCTCCAACAGCTCTGGTTCTCTGAGGCGCTAGCTGACCTTCTCTATGGCTTATGAGTAAATTTATTTCTCTGGGTCTCACAAGTTCATCAAGCGGTATGTCTGGGAAGAACTTCTGCAGTTGCTTCGGTGTCACATACTTGTGGACATTTGCAATGCTGTCTAGCCCAACAAACCAATTGGTGTGATTTGAGAGTGCCCTTGGGAGTGTTTACTCTGATTTTTAGAAGGTACCACTTTGTCTCCACCTGAATCTTCATCCCCCCAACTCCATGGACAACGAGAGTGATTTCCTCACTTCTTGCAGCCTTGTGGGTAATAATTGGTGTCTGAAGCCAACTCAATTAACATCCCGATTTTTTGTCCAGCTTTAGCTGTGACCTCGAGAAGCATCATAATCACTGGCAGCCCTTGCAATCCACTTTCCACCAGAAGGCCTGGTTTATCTTTCACAGTGCTGAAGGCTCTGGATGCAGTGTTTGAAAATACATCGCGACATTGTTTGGCCAATTCTTGTGAAAGTTTGCTGAAGAACTCCTCTTGATCCTCTGTATATTTCTTCCTGCCTTTATCTTCCCCCGGACCAAATCTGCTCTTTTTCAGACCTGCACTGCTTTTCTTTATTTCAGCATTGGGGCACAGATTGAAATGATGCTCATTCTTGCAGTCTTGGTTTTTACACAGATAGGCGGGTTTGCAGTATGAACTGTCATCATGAACCTCGAGACACCTCTTGCATGCCCCCAACTTTCTTACTGCAGCCTTTTTCTCTGGTAGCTTTAGCGCTCGAAACTGTTTGCAAAAGTAGAGCTTCCTTTTGTGCTTTCCATCACCACAGACTACACACCCTGCATGGTCGTCGCCTGACTTGGTAGACTTGGTTCTGGCATGTCTTGGCTCAGCCCTGGTTTCTCTTCTACTTGGCTCTTCCTCCCTCAGTTGCTCGAGCTGCTCGTATATGCTCTCTTGCCCTTTGAGGAATTCCAAGAGACTGTCAAACTGATTATCTGGTGTCTCAGCACTTTTCCTGTCAGTGACATAGACCAGCTATTCCTTTTTGAGAGCTTCTGGAAGTTTACTTTCAACTGATTTTGTCACCAGCGGATTTTTGATAGTACTCGAGTCTCCAAGGTCACTCAAGTATTGAAGTACCTCCTCCACAGCTTGAATTAATTCCACTATTTTCTGTGAGTGATGATTTCTGACAGCTGACATTTTCTGTAACTCTTCCACTATTTCAATAGCAATGCATGTTTGATTTCAAGAGCGGTTTTCTAGAACACGGAAGATGTCATCTGCAGTGTTATAAGTAGTGAGGCGAAGGTCTCTTCTGATTTTGTCGTCAAGACTGTCCAGTAGTTGAACCTTTTTCACCTCTCTTGAACTGGTCGGCTCTCCCTGCCTCCGGAGTGCTTCCCAGTCCTTTCTCCACCTGTGAAAATCACGTTTGCTGCCAGTAAACTTGGGAAAGGCCGTTGGTTTCAGCCTGATGGCTGGCGTGAGAAAATTGGAGGAAAAGCCCAACGCCGTCGGTGTTAGTCTTTCAGCATCCTCCTTTCTCCTTGCCTGTATGAAGTGGGCCTTCTTGGAAACCAACAGGGATGTGGAGTTTGAGCCCCTTTAGGTGACTCTGAAGGTCCTTCTGATCCCCTGGTGGGATCCATCGTTTCCACTGACCATGCACCTCCTTCGCTGTCTTTACCAGTCCTTGCAGGTGGTTAAGCATGAAGTCATATGCCTCCTGGTTGCCATCGGGTTGTACAGCAGTGACGTTTTTACATTCATCCTCTGCTGCTGTAGTGCTGTGAACAATTTAACATTTCCAAAGTTGGTCCAAAGAGTCTCCTGGATTAGGCTTCTGACCTCCTTTAGTTTCAACTCACACTCATTTGCTGTCTTTGCCAGGTCGGCTTTTTGCTGTTCAGTCAACACAGCTACTTCCTCTGTGTTCAGCTCCACCTCCAGTTCTGCAATGAATCCGGCCTCCACATCATCACCGGCTTCCATGGCTTTCTCGGCTTCTGTTGTGAGTTTATTGAAACTGACTCTGAGCTCCTCTTCAGACATGTCTTCATAGGTCCTGGTAATACTGTTGACCAGACGGGAAAATAATCTTTTTGCTGTTGTTCGCTCTACCTTGAATTGCTCAGCTGATTTCCCAATAGCTTGTCCAGCCATGTTTGATTTCCTCTGCAGGCTGTTCACAGGTGAGAATGTAAGTACAACTTTTTAGTGATGCTTTGATGTTGTTTTATCTTAACTTGATTTTCTTCCTTTTACAGGATTCCAGGTTATTGCTCCTGCTGTTTCAGCTCAAAGCTCCCAGATTTCTGTTTCCTGGTCCTCCAGTTACCCCGTCAACCAGTTTTTTCAGATTTCTTTTTGTTCTTCGAACATGTGCAGCTTCCCCACTTGAAAGGGATTGAATGCATTTACCCGGAAGTTTTTTAACTAGATTCCACTCAATGACCAAACAACTTTTCCTTTTTCCTCCTTTTATTTTTCACAAGTGCGGCAGTTTGATAGTTCCATTAGTTCCATTAACCATTAGACATTAGACACTAGTCATTAGTCACTAGTCATAAGACACTACACACTAGTCATAAGCCATTAGTCATAAGTCATAAACTATTAGGTGAAAAACTGGCTACCTCTCCGGACTTTGTAGATGGATTTGACCTGCACTTCTCCGCTCCCTAATAGACCGTTATATTTTCAAACCAGGCGACCCTCCGGAAGGTTCCCGAGCTCTTGTTCAACCTCGCGCCATTTCCCAGAAGCACCTGCATGCGATGATCCCTGTGATGCGAAACTAGTGCTAACCCAAAACGCAGTGACAGCAGTGCTCTCTTCCATGAAACAGTCTCTAAAATTATTTAAAGTTCAGCATCTTATCGCAGATTCCAGCGCTTCTCCCGGACTGCCGCTGTGATGCTGCTGGGTCCCCCCGATGTTCCGGGCAGAAGCAGCACTCAGGCAGTGCGTTCCATCCGGTCTATCAGTGGATTCTTCCTATTACTTTTAAATTTCATTTTCTTTTGCCTCTAGCTCCCAATACTTTCTAGAAACACTAGTTTGACTTGACACAGAGGCCTAAGGTTCATAAGGCTTGTCCTTTTCTGTATCGTTCTATGTAAATATTTCATATTTCAACGAAGAAACACCAAAACCTCAGGAGCAAATGGTATGCCTGCTTAAGTTCCTCTTGCATAGAGGAGCTTCAGTCAAAAATTCACAACTTTGTCTGCTATTTCTCGTAAAAGGAGAACATGCTAAGGAATATCAAAGATGACTTAACTTTTACTTATCACACTTGCTGCCTAAGTTGTTTTGCCAAGTGAATAATGTCTAGGAGGAAAGTGTTTCAAATAAATTGGTACATCGAGAAAATGCTTTTTTGGCTTATTCACTCTTTATTTCCACTCCTGAAGATGGGCTTTGGCCCAAAACATTGACTGATTATTCCTCCCCATAGACTAGCCTGAGTTTCTTCAGCACTTGTGTGTTTTCTTCTTAGATGGAATACTTTTTATAGCAGTTCTAAACAATAAAAGTGAGGTTTCATTACCAGCAGAGGTGCTTGGAAAAAGGGATTGAAAAGAAAATGTTGTCAGATTTGCCCAAAATGCCCTGCAACTCTTGGATTAGCCGCCATGCATTATTCAGTGTGTGTGGGTGTGTCCATTTACTAATGAATTAAAATGTAAATAGCAAGTAACATGAAAACTACAGTGACAGCTCAGATTAAATTAACTATTTCATTCCCTGTCTCTGGGAGATCTTTCATGCCGTCACTCACCGCCCCAGCAGGGACCATCAAACAGTCATACATTCACATTTCTTTGACTGCTACCTGCTTTCTGGCTCCTCGCCTCAGCAAGGGTGCCCATCTGCGGAGATTTCCTCCCTGCCCACTCACTCTGCCACAACTGTCCAGACCAATTTCTGCTGCCAATCATTCCAGCATGACAGATGAGCTCAGACCATCACTATAAACAACCTCTGTCACTAGGGCTAACTGGATTAACCCTTTGAGAATATTCATCAGGGGAGCAGAGATGTTTGTCCAAATTGTCTCAACATGCCTAATAATTAACAACACTTTGGCAGTTATGTGGGTAGGAGTCAGACACAAGGCCATTTATTTTAAACTGCTTGACAAAAACACCTACTATCGGTTAGCCTATTAGATTTTCGTGTGGGTGCTTTTTTCTCCTGGTTTTGTTTTTATGTGAATTAAAGTGATAATCCAACTCAGGCAACATTTTAAAAATGCTTTAGAATGAGACTATGTTTGAACAATGTATTTTTAAAAATTGCATCTCAAACAATAATAAATTAATAACTCATAATAATGACTAAAATAGTCATGGGCTGAATTACTTGTACTATTCGTGTTTCACTCTTTCTTAACCAGCACTTTGCCAGCGGCCTTGACTGAAGTCCATATTATACTAGGTATGATGATTTCACAAAAGCAAGATTATATGACTTCTATTTCAAGCGGCAGTTGTTTCATATCTTGTTAATGAGAGTTTTCACTCAATCAAACCAAGCAAAGCACCTTAAGATCAATAGTGCAGCTTGGATGTTTACAGTGACACCACAATTTCTTCTGACATCTTCTGACTATATGCAACCTTTATCTAATTGTATTCTGAACTATTAGAAATATTGAGACTTATATGTTCAACTGATGTGACTTTAAAGTAGTTGTGCTGCCCAGATTGAATGAAAAAAATTTTTTAACTTAAAATTAAATATCAATAGCTATTATAAATAAAACGCACAATTTTTAGACAAGCTTTTGAATTTAAATGGAAGATTTAGATGTCCAAATATTAAACATTTCTTCAATAAATATTTTTATTCACAAATAAATAATTCTAATTGCTATAGCTATAATTTAGCAAAGTAAAGTAATAAATATTATTGCACAATTAGAGGCATTAAAATAACCTTTTCTTTAGCTTACAGTTAATTCTTGTTCTTAATATCTCACTCATCATATCCGAGCTTCAGAACATTAGTGAATGCTTAATCTCGGTATCTGGTCAAATTTGATATGAAGTGTTAAAAACTTCTGACTCAGGGATATGATACGTTTGCCTCAGGAGTCTTGTTGATTCTTTTAGTTTCACTAAGCTTTGATTTGTGGTGTGTCTGTAAGCAACTTGGGTGTTTGATGATATTTCTGGCTGATGAAATTTCCTAATATGCCTTTCTTATTTACTTTTTTTTATTGAACAATAAAGATTTATTGAAACAAGTTCTTCACTTGAATCAAATCAAAAGGCAATAATTGGAAGGGTACCAAACTGAATGTTGTAAAGCCAAAGCTTCTTTATCTTCCTTGTTTGGCAGTCATAATTGTTTTATGATATCAAACCTACAGTGGGAGTTTCTGGGAACGTCTAAAACATTTACTGATAATTTCCAAAGAGACATAGGAAAGTATACTGTGAAGAAGACATAAAAAAGGTATTGATGGATACTGATAGGCCAAGTGAAATGGCAAAGATTTGACAATTAAGATATAATGTACTGTAGGTGAATCTGAAATTGTCAATTTTGGCAGGAAAAGTGTAAAAGCAAGCATGTTATACAATAGCGATGATTGAAAAGCTCTGAGATGCAGAATACTCTAGGGGTGCTAGTGCATTATTTGTCTAAGGGAAATATGCAGATAGAGCAAATAACCCAGGAAGTCAACAGAATGTTATTGTTTATTGCTATTATTTGTATTCAACAGTAGGGAGGTTATACTTCAGTTATTAATGAAATTACTGAGAATGTACCTTAAGTATTGTGTACAATATTTGGCTCCTTATTTGAAGAATGTTGTAAATACTACAAAAGCAATTCTGAGTAGCTCTTCTCATCTGATATCTGGAATGGGCAGGTTGTCTTATGAGGAAAGGTTGGACGGGTTAGAATGAATTTAGATGAGTAAGAGATGATGACTGAAAAATATAAGATCCTGAAAAGGTCCTTGAAATGATGCATGTGGAGAGAATCTAGTGATGTCATTAGGGCTGGCCATTTAAGACAGAAGAGACAAGACATTTTTCACGGAGCTCAAATGTCCTTGGAACTCTCTTCCTCAAAGGATAGTGGAAGCAGAATCTTCAAGTATTTTTAAAGCAGAAAGGAGGTATTGTTGATAGGGAATGAAAGGCTAACTGCAAATTAGTGGGATTTTGGACATGGTTTCAATCTGATCAGTCAAGATCTTATTAACTGGCTGAGCAGGCTCAAGGACTCGAATGAACACAAAACTATGGTGAATGTTCCATGAATAAACATTGTTAAGGAAGAAGGAAACACAAATCTTATATAGTTTTTGAGGAAGTTACTAAGAAAGTCAGTGAATATTGTCTACATGAATTTTGGCAAGGCCTTTGACAAGGTCCCACATAGGAGGTTGCTCAAGAAGGTTAAGTAACTTGGCATTCAGGATGAGGTAGTAATTGGATTTGACATTGGCTTTGTGGGAGAAGCTAGAGAGTGGTAATAGATGAGTGGCAGCCATCCTCTTTGGCTGGAGGCCTGTGACTAGCAGTGTGCTGCAGGGATCTCTGCTGATTCCATTGATCTTCGTCAATTAATCAATGATCTAGAAGATAATGTGGTAAACTGCATCAGCAAATTTGTGGATAATACCAAGATTGGAAGCATAGTGGACAGCGAGGTAGGCTATTAAATCTTGTGTTGGGAACTGGAACAGCTGGGAAAATGCGCTGAAAAATGGCAGATGGAATCTTAATGCAGACAAGTGTGAGGCTTTGCACTTTGAGAGGACAAACCAGGGTAGGATTTACATGGTGAATGGTGGGGCACTGAGGAGTATGCTAGAACAAAGGAATCTGGGAATACAGATCCATAATTCATTGAAAGTGGCAACCACGTAGAACTGTGTCGATGATAGGTGCTGGAGATGATAAATACCCTGGCAAGCTTGATAGATACAAATAGGCTCAGCCCTTTATATGGAACAGGTTGATTTTTTTCCGGATGGTGGATGATATCATTCAAATTCTAGTTTAATAATCATTCAACCATACATGAATACCTATGAGTACAGCCCAATGAAATACCATTACTCTGGACTAAGGTGCAAAACACAGTACCAACAGTCACACATAGCACAAGGTGCACATAACACATATAAGATAGCAAGCACATGCAAGATATCAGTAAAATACAACCACACAAGAAAATAATATATTCCAAGACCCTGAGTCCATGAATGTTGCAGCAGTCTGCAGTCAAACACAATAAGGCTTGTCTCCTGCAGAGAGGGCACCAACTCTATCTTGGATGCCATGCCAAACCACCCTTGGCATTCTGATGGAGTGTACCAACTTCAACTCCTTTCTTCTGGATGGCCGTAAACATGTCCTACAGGGTCTTGCCATCACAAGAAAAGTGACAAAGATGATCACTCACTGTTATTGAGGTCCCATGGAAGATGCAACAAGGTCATAAAGCAAAACTAATGAAGGGACCAAATGCAAAAGGGAAGGCCAACATCTGTACTTTTGCTTGAGTAGCAATGTTAAGAACTTTGAAATTTCCAGTGTCGGATAACCACACACACTAATCCATTCTCCTAGTTTTCTTTTTCCTTTGTTCACCTCACCATCCTAACCAATCCCACTCCTCACCTAATTCCATCTACACATCATTCCTTCCCCATCCAGTTCCTCGGATTACCCACCTCCCTCACACTAGTATGTACTGGCAATCTTTCCTCTTCCCTCTCAATCCTCATGTAAGGTCTTGACCTGAAATGTTGACTTACACCTCTTGTCTTCATGAGTGCTACCTGACCTTCTGAGTTCTTCAAGCATTCTTTTGTTGTTGTTGTTGCAGATTTTAGCATCTGTGTTCTCTTCTGTTTTCAGGTTAATTGAGAACTGTAAATAACTCCTAGAGATCAGCATGGACAAGAAAATAAGTTATGGGTGTAAAGGGAAATTTGAGAAGGGTTGGGAGTGAGTGGAAGGGACTACTTTGCTGGGAGCTGGCATGGACTTGATGGCTCTCCTCTCTATCATAATAAACATAAAAGAGAAACAGAGAGAGAATGGAAGAGAGATAGCATAAATTTGGGAGCAGGGAGGTACATTGATTTTGGATTGAAGCAGCTGAGGACTAAAGACAAGTATCTGGTCCCTTAGATAACCTTCCAATAACATTTCCACTACTGATGTCAGATTCACTGGCCCATAATTTCCTAGCTTGCTTAGAGTCTCTCCTAAACAACAGAACAACATTGGCTATCCTCCAATTCTTTGGTACCTCCCATGAAGGATGATTTAAATATTCATACTAGGGCCCCGGCAGTTTCTGTACTTGCCTCCTGTAGGGTCCCAGAGAACACCTTGTCAGCCCTGGGGATTTATCCATCCTGATTTGCCCCAGGACAGCAAACACCTCCACCCTCTGTAGTCAGTATATGGTCCATGAAGTCAATGCCACTTTGCCTCACTTCTGTAGACTTTGTGTCTGAATCCCAAATAAATACAGTTGCAAACAAATTATTTAACATCTTCCCCTATCTGTTTTGGCTACACATTTTGATCTTTCAGAGGACCAATTTTGTACCTAGCAATTCTTTTGCTCTTAATATATCTGTAAATTCCCTTAGGATTCTCTTTCACCCTAGGGTAACTTCATGCCTTCTTTTAGCAACCTCCTGATTTCTTTCTTAAGTGATCTCTTGCATTTCCTGTACTCCATAAGCACCTTATTTGTTCCTACTTGCTTATACCTGCTATGTACCTCTTCTTTTTTCTTAACCAGGGCCTCAACATCTCTTGAAAACCAAGGTTCCCTACACTTTTACCTTTACCTTTTATTCTGACAGGCACATCCACTCTCGAAATTTCACTTTTGAAGGCCTCCCACTTACCAAGTACCTTTGCCAGAAAACAGCCTGTCCCAATCCACGCTAGCCAGATCGTTTCTGATACCACCAGATCACATCTGATGCCGATGTGCAAAAGACAACAAACTGCAAATACAACAGGAGAAAAAAATAAGCAAAAATAAGTTGACACGCATCTCAGGGTTTTCCTTTTGATTAGTTTCTGGAGTTATAAAGCATAATAATTATATTCAGTTCTTCAAAGTTCAAAGTAAACTTATTATCAAAGTATATAAATGTCACCGTAAACAACCCTGAGATTCATTTTCTTATGGGCATACTAGTAAATCCAAGAAGCATAATAGAATCAATGAAAGACCACACCCAACAGGATGGACAAACAACCAATGTGCACAAGACAACAACCTGCACAAATACAAAGAAAAGAGAAACAATTACAATTAATAAATAAGCAATAAATATCGAGAACATGAGATGAAGAGTCCTTGAAAGTAAGTTCATGGATCTTAGGAACAGTTCAATGATGGGGCAAGTGAAGTTGAGTGAAGTTATCTCCTCTGGTTCAAGAGCCTGATAGTTGAGGGTTCATTATTGTTGATGTGAATCAGGATATATTCTGGAAATTCTCAGTAGACATGTAAAAACTAACTGCTGCATTACATCACCATACTTAACACCTTATAGGAAACAAAACAGAAAAATATTTGACTATAAAATGTTTTGTCATTAGCTTTTAAGTATTGGATAAGGAATCTGAAGAGATGTTGAGACTGGGGAGATCAGCACCAGTTGCTGGAAGATGAGGGTCAGGAGCAATAAAAAGGCAGGTTGTAATCCTTTCCTCGCTGTAACCACTGGACCTCCTCCAGTAGGACTAAGAAGCTGTGCGCCCTCACCCTCAGTGTCTACAGCTGCCACTACTTCAGGAATGCTCCACCCTGTCAGTGAAGTGAAACAGTCAGCATCTGATCATGAAGTCAGTGCAAAACCTAAACATCAGCAATCAGATTAAGTTATGGTATTCAGCAATCAGATCAAAAATTTGCCTAATAAAGCCTGTATACATCCTTTCACCAAAATAAATCCTGACATCTACAGCTTGACAGTTTATAGATGATTTCCCCAAAGTCTGGCATAAAAACATATTACTTCTGATTAACAAGCAGATCTATTTTTATCTAGATTGATGAGTAATGTAATTGTGGGGAGCATTCAACACCAAGCACTGTATGTAACATTTGCTTAAAAGATAAGGCACAGATAAAATTTAAATTTTCATTCAGACCTGTGTAAAGTTCAATTGGGCTGATCTAAAAGGATCATTCCTTGTTTTTCTGTCAACAGGCCCGGTTGGTGGAGGTCCTGTGTTCAGATCACAAGATTATAGGGTAAACATCCTGGACCTGTATTTAATTGCACCTAATCACAGTTGATTTGAAAACTAGTCATGCCTAATTTGTATTTCTTCTAACTTAAATGGAAGAAGTTGGATGGGGTCCCCTCATGCTTTCCACTCAATTCAATTCCGTTCTACAGTTGATGGATAGGAACCAGGCCAAAAGAAACCCATTCAATTACCAAGATTAAAACTGTCAATTTAGACACGTCCCCCCAAAACAGGGGTTCCCAACCTGGGGTCCGTGGACCCTTGCTTTATGATATTGGTACATGGCATTAAATAAAAGTTGGGAACCCCTGCTCCTGAACGAAGTCAATGGAAAAGAAAACCAGGAGGTTTTGTGAAAGAAGACAGTAATTTGTTGTCATTGATTTGTGCAACTGATAAAGATAAATATCATTCGTACCATCCTTTGATTAAATGTTAAATTGAAGTCTTCCCTTCTGTTCAAATGGTGCTGAAAATAATGTGATCAAATTTGAAGAATATGGAGTTCTTGCAATGCTACCCAAACTTCATTCCTTCAACCCAATCATGGCAGTGATTTATCGGTATGCATTGTATGAGGTTTTAACTTGTATAATATAAAAATAGACTTTTGTTTTCTTATATACCAAAAGAAGATTTTAAAAAATAATCAATTTCATATGAAAACAACTTGAGACCTTCACTAGTCACTAGGTGGATGTAGATTCATCTTCACGTCAATGGCGTTCCCTTCATTGTTCAAAATGTACTATTTTAATCATTTCATTGGTGGTGAATTCTACCATCCTTGGTGCTTAGAAGCTTTTAATGGCCTGTACAAAAGGGTGTGGCTTACACCTGAACCGGAGGAGGACCAATTTCCTTGTGGCCAGAATTGCTAGAGATGTTTGGGGGGTAGGAAGGGGTGGTTTAAATAATTTGGCAGGGTGGTGAGAACGAGAGTAATAGAGCTGAGCATGGGGTAGTTGGTTTCCAAACAGAGGTAGTGTGTAGTGTGACTGCTAGCAAAGAGAGGCTGATGATAGAGCAAAATTGCAGTGAATGGGATGAATTGCAATGTAAAAGGGGAAAAACTGAAAAGGGTGATGAATACAGGACTGCAGGTGTTATATTTGAAATACATGCATTATACAGAGTAAGATGGATGAACTTGTAGCACAGTTACAGATTGGCATGTATGATACTGTGGAGATCACCGAATTGTGGCTTTCAGTGAACATTACATTTGGGAGCTTCACATCCAATGATGCACATTGTATGGAAAAGACAGGAAGGTAGCCAAGTCGGCTGGGGTGGGTCTGTTGGTAAAAAATGAAATCAGATCTTTGGAAAGAGGTGACATAGGATTGGAAGGTGTAGAAACATTGTGGCTAGAGCTAAGAAACTGCAAGGGTAAAAAGACCCTGATGGGAGTTATATACAGACTTGCAAACAGATGTGGTCTACAAATTAGAAGGGGAGATAGAAAATGCATGTCAAAAGGATAATGCTATGATAGTTGTGTGGGATTTCAATATGCAGGTTAATTGGGAAAATCAGGTTAGTTCTGTATCACTTTTCTTTTTCTTTTTTCCAGTCTTTTTACTAATTTTCAAAATTATAAACGTAACAATAATATTGATAAACAGAGAATGGGATTACATTGTTAATAGCTATCATCTGCAAATATAAAATTGCTGATAGTACAAGTATGTTAGATCTCCCCAACTCTAAATATAATTGATCATGGTAAAAGATAAACGGAAGAAAAACTAAAAAAAAACCCAAACTAGAAAAGAAAGTGCTGGATTCCAAGAGGGAGAGTTTGTAGATTTTAGAGCAGCTCATGGTTGAGTTCCCTAGGGGCTCAGCTGTTATGGATTGGGTATTGTGCAATGAACCAGAATTGATCAGAGAGCTTAAGGTAAAGGGACCCTTAGGGATGAGTGATCTTAATATGATAGAATTCACCCAGCAATTTGAGGAGAAGCTAAAGTCAGATGTATCATTATTGTAATTGACTAAAGGGAATTACAGAGACATGAGAGAAGAGCTGGCCAAAATTAACTGGAAGGGAACAAAAACAATGATGATGGCAGAGCAGCAATTGCTAGAATTTCTGTGAGAAATTCAGAAGATGCAAAATCCCAAAGAAGAAGAAACAACCATGGCTGACAAGAGAAGTCAAGGCCAACATAAAAGCCAAAGAGAGGGCATAGAATAGAGCAAAAATAAGTGGGAAGGTAGAGGATAGGGAAGCTTTTAAAAACCGGCAGAAAGCAACCAAAAATTTTATAAAGAAGGAAAGATGGAATATGAAGTAAGCTAGCCAATAATATTAAAGAAGATACCAAAAGTGTCTTCATTTATATGAAGTGTAAAAGAGAAGCGAGAGTAGATATCAGACCACTGGAAAATGGTGCTGCAGTTGTATTAATGGGGGACAAGGAAACGGCAGATGAACTGAATAAGGATTTTTTATCAGGCTTCACTGTGGAAGACACTAGCAGTATGCTAGAAGTTCAAGAGTGTCAGCAGTCATAAGTGTGTGAAGTTGCCATTACTAGGGAGAAGATGCTTGGGAAACTGAACGGTCTGAAGGTAGATAAGTCATCTAGACCAGATGGGTTACACTTCGGGGTTCTGAAAGAGGTAGCTGAAGAGACTGTAGAGGCATTAGTAATGATCTTTCAAGAATAAATACATTCTGGTATGGTTCCAGAGGACTCCACTCTTCAAGAAGGGAGAGACAGAAGAAAGGAAATTATAGCAACACACACAAAATCTGTATGCAGCAGGCCAGGCAGCATCTATAGGAAGAAGTACAGTCGACGTGTCGGGCCGAGACCCTTTGTCAGGACTAACTGAAAGAAGAGATAGTAAGAGATTTGAAAGTGGGAGGGAAAGGGGGAGATCCAAAATGATAGAAGAAGACAGGAGGGGGAGGGATGAAACTAAGAGCTGGGAAGTTGATTGGCAAAAGGGATACAAGGCTGGAGAAGGGAGAGGATCATGGGACGGGAAGCCTAGGGAGAAAGAAAGGGGGAGGGGAGCGCCAGAGGAAGATGGAGAGCAGGCAAGGAGCTATTGTGAGAGGGATAGAGAGAGAAAAAAGAGAAAAGAAAAAAAGGGAAATAATAAATAAATAAATGAAAGAATGAATAAATGAATGAATAAATAAATAAATAAGGGATAGGTAAGAAGGGGAGGAGGGGCATTAACGGAGGTTAGCGGAATCAATGTTCATGTCATCAGGTTGGAGGCTGCTTGAATTTCCAGCATCTGCAGACCTCCTTGTGAAAGGAAATTATAGGCTAGTTGATCTGACCTCAGTGGTTGGGAAGATGTTGGAGTCGACTATTAAGGATGTGGTTTTGGGGTACTTGGTGGCACATGATAAAGTAGGCCATAGTCAGTATGGTTTCCTTAAGAGAAAATCTTGCCTGATAAATCTGTTGGAATTTTTTGAAGAAATAACAAGAGGCTAGACAAAGGAGAATCGGTGGATGTTGTACTTGGATTTTCAGAAGGCCTTTGACAAAGTGCGACACAGAAGAACTCTAAGATTAGAGAATGCACCTTCAAATGTAAGAGTCTGGTCAACTGCACCACAGCATGAGACTGCTCAGTTCACCACACCCACATCAACCGCCTGCTATCAGAGTTTAACGAGCATTCATTTGATCAGCATACCATTCCACTTAGTCCTGGCAGAAGCACAATCACACATTGTACACCCTGCCAACTTTTCAACCACAAAAATTACATCATCTCGGCACTCACTGAGAGTTTTCCTGACTTAATATAGGACAAGTTGGAGAACAGCTGAAGAGTCATGTACAAACTGAAGGGACCACGTACACTTACACATCCTAAGCCCACAAAAGGGATGATTGGAGACATTTTAAAAATGCAGACACGAGGAAATCTGCAGATGCTGGAATTTCAAACAACACACTTAAAAGTTGCAGGTGAACGCAGCAGGCCGGGCAGCATCTATAGGAAGAGGTACAGTCGACGTTTTGGGCCGAGACCCTTCATCAGGACTAACTGAAAGAAGAGCTAGATACTAGCTCTTCTTTGAGTTGTCCAGACGAAGGGTCTCAGCCCAAAACGTCGACTGTACCTCTAGCTCTTCTTTCAGCTAGTCCAGACGAAGGGTCTCGGCCCGAAACGTCGGCTGTACCGCTTCCTATAGATGCTGCCTGGCCTGCTGTGTTCACCTACAACTTTTAAGTGTGTTGATTGGAGACATTACTTGGTGACCATTGGTGAAGCCATGACTGAAATTGTAGTCAGTGCACGATTTTTCATATCTCATGCCCCTCTTTGTATCCAAGTTCCCCAACAACTCATGCCCCATCATTTATACATGGTATGTAGTGTAAGTGGGCAGTTCATTGTCTCCTAACTTTCCCTCATCAATAACCATATCCTTATACAGTTACCTGTGTCAAATCCTCAGGAAATGCCACAAGCTCAGGGAGCTCAGGAACATAACAAGAATAATTCTGTAAACAAAGCCAGAAATGCTGCACATAATCAGAATCAGAAGCAGATTTAACATCACTGGCATATGTTGTGAGATGTGTTGTTTTGCAGCAGCAGTTCATTGCAATACATTATAAGTGTTTGATGACTCTAGGCCTGTATTCACTGGAATTCAGAAGAATGAGGGGTGACCTCATTTGAAACCTATCAAACAGTGAAAGCCTTGATAGTGTGGATGTGCAGAGGATGTTTCCTACGGTGGGAGACTCTCAGACCAGAGGACATAGCCTCAGAATGGAGGGGCATCCTTTTAGAACAGAGATGAGGAGGAATTTCTTTAGCCACAGAGTGGTGAATCAGTGGAATTCTTTGCTACAGGTGGCTGTGGAGGCCAAGTCTTTATAAATATTTAAGGCAGAGGTTGATAGATTCTTGACTGGTCGGGGCATAAAGGGATATGGGGAGAAAGCTGGAGATTGGAGCTGAGAGGAAAATTAGACCAGTCATGGTGAAATTGTGGAGCAGATCCAATGGACCAAATGGCTTAATTCTGCTCCTATATCTTATAGTCTAATGGTCTTATAATTTTAAAAAACTATTAATTAGCATAAAAATACATATTAAATAAGTAGTGCAAAAAAGAGCAAAAAAAAGAAAAATAATCTGTGAGGTAGTCTACATGGGTTCATTGCCCATTCAGAAATCTAATGGTGGGGGGAAGAAGCTGTGCCTGACATGATGAGTGTGTGTCTTCAGACTCCTGTACCTCCTCCTTGATGATAGCAATAAGAAGTAGGCACGTCCTATGTAATGGGGGTGCTTAATGATGGATGCCACCTTTCTGAGGCATCACCTTTTGAAGATATCCTCTATCCTGGGGAGGCTGGTGTTCATGATACAGCAGGCTGAGTTCACAACAATCTGCAGTTTTTTCTGATCCTGAGCAGTGCCCCCCCCCATACCAGACAGTGATGCAACCAGTTAGAATGCTCTCCACAGTGCACCTGTAGAAATTTGCACGAGTCTTTGGTGACATACCAAATCTCCTCAAACTCCAAATGAAATATAGCCACTGGTGTGTCTTCTTTGTAATTGTATCAATATGTTGGGCCCAGGATAGATCTTCAGAGACGATGACACCCAGGAAGTTGAAATTGCTCACCCTTTCCACTACTAATCCCTAGAAGAGGACTAGTATGTGTTCCCTTGACTTCCCCTTCCCGAAGTCCATAATCAATTCCTTGGTCACACTGACACTGAGTGGAACATTGTTGCTGTCACACCACTCAACCAGCTGATCTATCTTACTCCTGTATGCCTTCTCATCACCTTCTGAAAATCTGCCAACAGTAGTTGTGTCATTGGCACATTTTATAGGTGTGTTTAAGCTGTGCCTGGCCATAGTTGTGGGTGTAGAGAGAGTAGAGCAGTGGGCGAAGCACACACCCTTGAGGTGTACCAATGTTGATTGCCAGCAAAGAGGAGATGTTATTTCCAATCTGCACTGACTGTGGTCTCCTGATAGTGAAGTCTAGTATCTCATTGCAGAGGGAGGTACAGAGGCTCAGGTTTTGGAGCTTGTTGGTTAGTACTGAGGGTATGATTGTATTGAACACTGAGCTGTAATCAATAAACAGCAGCCTGATTTAGGCATTACTGTTGTTCAGGGCTGACTGGAGAGCCAGTGAGATTGTATTTGCTGTCGACCTAATGTGGCGATAGGCAAATTGCAGCAGGTCCAGGTCCTTGCTTTGGCAGAAATTGATTGTGGCCGTGGCTAACCTTTTAAAGCACTTCATCACAAAAGATGTGAGAGCCACTGGGTGATAGCCTTTGAGACAGCTCACCCTACTTTTCTTCGGTACTGGTATGATTATCACCCCTTTTGAAGCAGGTGGGAATCTTCGACTGCAGCAGTGAAAGATTGAAGATATCCTTGAATACTCACACCAGTTTGATGGCACAGATTTTCATTGCCCCACCAGGTGCACCATCAGGGCTTGATGCCTTGTGAGGGTTCACCCTCTTCAAAGATATTCTGACATCAGCCCCTGAGACAGAAATCACTTTTGTTACCAGACGCTTCAGGGATTTGTACAGACGTAGTTTTATTCTCCCTTTGAAAATGTGCATAAAAGGCATTGAGCTCATCTGGGAGTGAAGCATCATGGCCATTCATGATGTTAGGTTTTGCACTGTAGGAGGTAATGGCTTGCAAACACTGCCAGAGCTGACATGTATCTGATTCTGCCTCTAACTTTAATCAGAATTGCTTTTTTTGCTCTTAAAATAGCCTTCTGTTGGTCATACCTGGACTTCTTGCATAGTTCTGGATCACCGGTCTTGAATGCCACAGATCTAGCCCTCAGCAAATTATGAATTTCCTGGTTTATCCAGAGCTTTTGGTTTGTCCATGTCTGGTATGTTCTCAAAGGCACGCACTCATCCACATAGTTCTTGAAGTCAGTGACAACTGTGGTGTATTCATTCAGAATTGAAGATGAATCCCTAAATACTACCCAGTCCTGCAAGTGCTCCTCTGCCTCCTTTAAACATAATCTTTATTTATTGATTGGGATACAGAGCTGAATAGGTCCTTTCAGCCTTTCAAGCTGCACTGCCCAGCCACCCCCGGATTTAATCCCTGCCTAATCACGGGACGATATATAATGTCCAATTAGCCTACCAACCAGTGCATTTTTGGCTGTGTGAGAAAACCCATGCGGTCATGGGGAGAATGGATAAACTTCTCACAGGCAGAGCAGGAATTGAACCTGGGTCACTGGTACTGCAGAGCATTGTGCTAACCGTGCCACCCTTCTTGGCCCTCACCATTGATGCTCCAGTCTTTAGTCTCTTCCTGTACGCCAGGAGTCAAAGTAAAGCCTGGTGATGGGACAGGGATGGCACAGTAAGCATTCTTAACGGTGGTATAAGAATGGTCAAGCCTGTTGGGTCCTCTGGTTCCACAGGTGATACGTTGGTGGTAGTTATTCAGAGACTTCTTCAAGCTGGTCTGGCTCAGGCAGAATTGTAGGGAGAACTACTGTTAACTTTTCAGGACAATGACATTACATTAAAACTATTTTTCTCTCTCTACACAAATGCTGATTGACCTATTGAGTATTTCCTGTATTTTCTGTTTCCCTTTCAGATTCCCAAAATTTGACATTTTATTTGTTTTCAGACAAAAAAAAGGGAAACTATATTGTCATCAGTTCAGATGCTGGCCGTGCATGATTTAGAGGATAACACAGTGTGTCTGCACTCTTACGGGGCACGGAAACAAGCAAGCATGATCTGAGTGCAAACCTGTCAGAAGATGGCTGAGTATGCACAATGAAATATAAACGAAGAGCATTGGGAAGTTCACCTAAAGGTTTGCATCAATATCAAGGAACATAGAAGAGTATAGTTTTGTGCGAACTTTCGCACATCTTTTCC